>NC_081406.1:418546740-418851740 GCF_030272615.1 Cryptomeria japonica | reverse complement strand
CTTCTATGGGTTTCTTCTCAATAGATGTTTGTCTAATTACCTTCACTATATCCTCTTTATTTCCATCAGATGCTTCCACTTTACTTACACTTTCTTCCCATGGATCTATCTGTGTATATTCCTCTACCTTTGATGGTTTCTCAGTTTGATTTAGAACCTCTGCAACTGTCGGTTTCCCAGACTCAACATGAACCTCTGGCTTAGATTGTTTCTCAGTCTGTACAACTATTGGTTTCTCTAATTCTAGTTGTGTTAGTTTTCTTGTCCTCTGTAGGTTTCTTAGTTACCGGTTGCTCTGTTTGGTCCAGTATCTCAGTGTTATGAGAATCAATAGTTTGTGCCAGTTTCTCAGAGACCTTGCTATCTTTGACACCATCTGCCTTAACCTCTGCAGTTTCTTTGTCCACAACAATGTTTATATCTTGAGTATCTACATTCATGGTAAAGAGTAT
This sequence comes from Cryptomeria japonica, assembly GCF_030272615.1. Taxonomy (NCBI): domain Eukaryota; kingdom Viridiplantae; phylum Streptophyta; class Pinopsida; order Cupressales; family Cupressaceae; genus Cryptomeria; species Cryptomeria japonica. Next base: position 418,851,288 of record NC_081406.1, on the reverse strand, counting down.
CTCAAACTCTGGGTTAGTATCATCATGAGTTATACCTTCAGTAGCCATATCCGGTGGATTAGTTGTATCTACAGGTGATGTTGAAGTTAATGGAGGGGTGTCCTGAGCTGGTGGAGGGATGTTATCTGTTACTTTTATAGTAGGTACACTACCTAATTTACCTTTTCCCTTATCTTTCTGATATACCTTGAATGTCTTTTCCACTTTCAATCTATTTCTTTCATCTTGCTTTTCCTTCTCAACAAAAAATATGTCCCATTTATCTGCACTCTCATCTACAATTTCCTTAACCCTTCTAGCCATCAGGCTTACTTGTTAGTGTCTACTGGCAAATATTGACTGGTTAGCTTCAGATATAAGCTCATCTATCTCTTCCTTATAGTTTACTGAATGTACAACCAAAAGTGCTTCAACTTTCAACTTCTTATCTTGTTCCATCATAGATATCCTTTTAGCTTCTAGTCTCATATATAAATCATTGGGTAAATCATCAATTACTTCTATCAAAATTTCTTGTAGATATCCAAATGTAAAATAATTCTTTCTTCAATAGTTTGTTTATCAGAATCCTTAAAATAATTATACCATTTATTTACATTTACCAAATTACCTTCCTATGTAATCTCATTCAGTAGATCATCCAGCATAGGGGTAACCAGTGTCTATTTCTTCTTTGGTATAAGCTTCTTCTGTGGTTCCCTAACTGCCTGTTGCTTTTTCCTTAGTGTCCTTGTTTTCTTAGGAGGAGGAGAAGGTATCTGTGGGGTTTTACTTTTCCTTTCCACTCTCTTAAACTCAACAGCCTTGCCACTGTCAGTATTAGAAGATGTCACAACTGGTGAAACATGTGCTTCTGGTTGCAATCCTTTAAGCTCATTAGTTGATATACCACTAATATTCATGACATTTTCCTTAATTTCACTGGCCTTTTTAGAGGCATCTCTGATAAACTTGTCTCTTTTCTTCCTTTCTTTCTGCATAGATACAATACTTACAATAGTTTCTCCATTACCAAATATTCCTTCAGATGGCTCCCTAGGTGCATCAAGTAGGGTTTTTGCATATGTTTCCAGAACAGCTAGGTCTACCTCATAACCCATCTCAGTAACTCAAATAGTTCTAGGGCTTACTACTTTCATCCAAGTCTCATCTTGCTTAATGACAAAACATATTTGCTTGTCATATTTATCAACTATGCTCTGCGGTAATCTCTCTCTTGCTCTCATCTTAGTTTGAAATGTTTTGAAGTAATTTGCAATGTTCTTATCACAGTCAATGTCCATACCAGTGAAAGCTTCCTGTATTTGTTTTCCTACTGGGATGTCATAACCAAAATCCTTGTGACCTATGTCGGGTATCTCTTTGGTAAATTATAGCATTAAGCATACTAGTAGGTTCCCAAAATGGAAAGTACCTTTCTTATCTCCCTTAATCTTCTTCAAATTGTCAATCAATTCATCTTTAAGCCATTCACAAACATCTATCTTAGCATTATTGTTCACCATCTCATATGCACTATGAATACAAAGGTTAGGAACCAAATTCAGTCTATTGGCATGTGTTTCTTTATATCCAAGTATCATTCTAACATATCTCACATTTATATCCTTGACATCATTGACTCTAAGTGACCTGCTATCAGATGTGGCTCCGGTTAATCTTGTCACACTCTTGTTAGGTATTTTGATAGGGAGGACCCTAGATTGCTTGAGTCGGCTTGACTCACTCCAAGGCCTTTTTCCTATCCTAACCTAGGAATGCTCCTCTCTATTCCCCTATTCCACTCTAGGTCCTCACTTCTAGGGGTTTTTCTGCTCTTTGTGAATTCACTTTCATAAATCCACCAACTCACTAATCCCATGAATCTAACCAGACACCTTGCAAGTTTTTCTCTACCATTAGCTATACCTTTGACTTCTCCAAATTCATTTTCCTCTCATACTTGGATCCTTCCTCCTATTGATCCCATCTTCCCTTAGTCTGAGGCTAATAGCCTAGACTCTGGTCTACCCTACAAGTGATTCCTCTTGGTCACTGATACCTAGTCGGGCTATCATCAAGCTCGCCTAGGGCCAGTCTACTGAAACGGCTGACGCCATTCCCTGGTCTGCTACATATAGAACTCTACTGTACATGGCTAGCTCTTCTTGACAACCTCCAATGGTCGTGTGGATCCCACGATGGAGAATCAAGATAGATCCATGTTATAACTACTTGTCACCAACAAAAAATGAGAATAGAAAGACAACTTTATCTACAGAGCCGAGCTTGGCACGACTTCAAAATTGGAACTCACAAAACATAGAAAAGTAACATCTACACAATCACACTAGCATTTAAAGATTTAAGCCATTATTTACATTTTATAAACACATATTAAACTTTGAGAAATGAAACCATAAAAAAATCCTCACATTACTATTCAAAAGAAGTTTGTTCTTGTGGAATCAAAACATCTGACATCCCAATCCAACCTTGTTACAAAATGCCCATTGGGTCTTTTATAGCCTCCTAGACATGTCTTGAATCATCACTAATAGATGAGATTCAACTCGACACAATACTATTTCTGACTGTAACTGACTTTCTATTTCCATTGGGTCATCAGGATAGCATCAAAACATTAACTCCGATGACCAATGACAGTTTACAACTCTTGCTCCTTATCGGGTTATCAGCGTAGCATCAAAACACTCCCGCCGATATCCAATGGTGCGCTCCCAATAATATGTTGTTCCATTGGGTTGTTGGTGTAGCTCCCAAATGTTTTGTACTGATAGTCGATGGTGCGCTCCAAAATAGTATGCTTTCTTATCGAGTTATCGGGCGGCACAAAAACTAGTCTTGCTGATACCCGATAGCTCCACTCCAAACTCACTCTAACTTGATCCAACGTGTTGGCGACCTCATCGGGATATTAAGGCAAGTAGAAAACACTTCCACCGATATCCGATAGCTCCTTTTCGGCCTTATGCAAACTCATCGGGCATCAGGGTAGGGTAAAACTAGTTGTTTCGATAGCTGATGGTAGCACTCCACACACTAACTTTCAATGGCTAATGACAACTTTCCACGCTCCACCACGTGGAACCCTCTGATTGGCTTCGGGGTCCATGTCCTGCCACCTTAGCACAACCTTACTAACTACCCATAATGAAGTTCTCCTTTGTCACTGGGTCCCACCATGGTCACCAAGTCGTAGGAGATAAACCTCATGCATCTTGCCATAGGGGTATAGCGACCGACGTTGATCATCCCGGACTTGCTCATCTGTTAGTTGGCAATTTCATCGGGGCAAGTCTTGTTGAAACACAAAATTTCAAAATGAAGTAAAAAATGCACTACAAGCTCTCTATAGATAACCTAATGGACTTGAACCAATCCTTATGCCAAAATTGAAAAGGGTATTTTCTCACCCTTAGGTGCTCCGACACCATACTCCCCACATGGAAAATCAAGTCCCCCTAGGGACTGCAAGGTGACATCAATGCCCAGTCGTTTGAAATCAGATTCTGCAACCCAAGTGGTTTCAACTTCAGGTAAGTTTCACCACTTGACTAAGTATTCCTTGTACACTCCATGCCTCATTTGTTGCTTCACCCTAGAATCTAAAATCTGTTCCGTCTGTGGTTTAGAAACTGGTGGTATTGGAATATTACTAAGAGTAGTCTCCCCTTCTGGAGTCAATCCATCTAGCACTGCTACGGAATGTTTAAACTGTACCAAATCTTGCACATTAAACACATTGGACAATGCCAAATATGCAAGTAAGTCCACCTTATAAAAGTTTGAGCCATACTTAGCCAAAATTTTGCAAGGACCTATTCTCCTCATCTAAAGCTTACTAGGGACTCCCTTTTGCAATCATGCCTTGTTTAGATGTACCATAACCATGTCTCCCACTGCAAATTGAATGTCCTTTCTCCTCTCATCTGCTTTAGCCTTAATCCGCTGCGTAGCATCAATCAATGTTTTTTGCACTTGTTCATGCACCTCTTTCATAGACTGAGTGAAATCCTTTGCATGTCCACTTCTTCCTTCCAGGATTCCTAAATCTCGAAGTTCACAAACACCGTGTGAGTGGAGTCCATAAACAATCTCAAAAGGAATCTTACCTATAGTTCTATTGACACTGTTATTATAGGCAAATTCTACCTGTGGTAGCACTTGATCCAACATCTGTCCATACTCTTTTGTCAGACACCTCAGAAGATTACCCAATACTCGGTTAATGACCTTAGTTTGACCATTTGTTTGCGGATGATAAGCAGAACCAAAAGAAAGGTTAGTGCCCTATCTTGTCCACAAAGTTTTCCAAAAGTGTCCCATAAACTTCACATCCCTGTCTAAAACTATACTGAGAGGCAGCCCATGAATTCTTACCACCTCTTTGAAAAATAAATGTGCAATGTAACTAGCATCATGCGTAGTCTTGCATGGAACAAAATGACTCATTTTACTAAACCGATCAACAATGACAAAAATATTATCTAGGCCAGTCTTGGTTTTTGGAAAACCCACAATAAAATCCATGCTGATGCACTCCCATAGTCTTTTTGGAATTGGTAAAGGTTGGTATAATCCAGCATTTGAACTAGTACCCTTGGCTTTCTAACACACAATACACTGCTCAACATGCGTCCTGATATCTTTATGCATTTTCAGCCAATAATAAAATCTTTGCACCAGCTCAAGTGTTTTATTTAGACCAAAATGTCCACTAAGACTTCCATTATGTTTTTCCTGTATGAGAATTTCCCTCATAGATCCCTTTGGCACACATAACTAACAACCTTTAAACAAAAGACCACTCTGCAATGTGTAATTTGCATACTGGCTATTGAAATGATTATTAAACTCATTCCATACCTTGTATACCTCAAAGAAGTCTTCATCTTCCCTGTAAAGCTCCTTGAAACTCACCATACCTATGCTCTGCAAAGTCACTTCCTGCACAGTGAGAATTTTTCTATGTAAGGAATCTTCTACCTTGTTCAGTTGTCCCTTTTTGTGCTTGATAGTGAAAGTGTATGCCTGCAGCTATTCTATCCATTTGATGTGTCTATTGCTCAACTTTTCTTGAGAATTGATAAAACTTAGGGCTTGGTTATCTATAAACACTATAAATTATCTGGGCAAAAGATAATGCCTCCACTTCCTAAGAGCTTTCACTAAGGCATAAAATTATGAGTCATAGGATGAGTATCTCTTCTTAGCTTCATTCAATTTATCACTATAGAATGCTATTGGTCTTCCCTCTTGGTTCAAAATAGCTCCCACTGCTATATGACTAGCATCACATTCTAGGGTAAACAACTTATCAAAACTTGGTAAAACTAGGATGGGTTGGGTAGCTATCCTCTTTTTGAGCAACTCAAACCCCTGGTCGGCTTCTTTAGTCCACCCAAACTTAGTTTTCAACCCACCCTTAATTATATCAAGAACAGGAGCACAAATTTTACTAAAACCTCGAATGAACTTCCTATAAAATTGGGCAAGTCCATGAAAAATTCTTACCTCAGTAGTGGTTTTCGATGTAGGCCAACTCTATATTGCTTCCACCTTGCTAGGATCTATTTCCAAAGTGCCTTGGGAGACAACAAAACCCAGATAAATGAGTTCTTGTTTCTTGAATTCACATTTTTCAAGGTTGATTACCAATTGTTCCTCATGCAGTTTCCTTAATACAATCTGCAAGTGTTCAAGATGCTCTTCCTTTGTTCTGCTGAATATGAGGATATCATCCAGGTATACCACTACAAATCTACCTATGTAGTCCTTCAACACCTCATTCATCAACCTCATGAAGGTACTAGGAGTGTTAGTAAGCCCAAATGGCATAACTAACCACTCATATAACCCCTCTGTAGTCTTAAAAGTTGTTTTCCATTCATCCCCTTCTTTAATCCGGATCTGGTGATATCCACTCTTTAAATCCCACTTAGTAAAATAATTTGCTTCTCCAAGACAATCCATTAAATCCTCAATTCTAGGGATAGGCAATCTATATCTTATGGTGATTTTGTTTATTGCCCGAGAGTCAGTACATAGTCTCCATTTACCTCCTTTCTTGGTTTCTAACACCACTGGCATAGCACATGGGCTTATACTTTTTCTGATTAAACCTTGATCAAGCAGCTCTTGTACTTATCTTGCCACTTCTTTGTTTTGTTCAGGAGTCATCTTATAGGCAGCCTTATAAGGCAATGATGCTCCAGGTATAAAGTCTATCTGGTGACTTACTATTCTAGGATGAGGTAGTCTTGTAGGTGTTCCATCACTCATAATGTCCTTGAACTATTCTAAAAACTACTGAACCTCTTTAGGTAAAATTTCTTGTTTAATCTTCTCTTCTTGACTAGGTTTCACTAAGAGAGCATAATGTTCTCCATCTCCTTTCTTAAGATCTCTCAAAAATTCCTTTCCTCCAGCCAACAACACATTAGGACCACTAGTCTTGGTTCCTTCATCCTCTACCAAAGATTGAATCATGTATGTCACCCCTTCCTTTGTGAATGCATAAGAGTTCTTTTCTCCATCATGGATAGCTTTTCTGTCAAATTGCCATGGTCCTCCTAGCAACAAATGATAGGCATCCATGGGTAGAAAATCACATAAACTTTTGTCAGAATATTTCGCAGTTGCAAATTCAACCCATACTTGTTCATTTACTAGTACATGTTGTCATTTATTCAACCATGTGACCTTGTAAGGATGACTATGTGGCATGCTACTCAACCCAACTTTACTTACTACTTCTTCGAAGATGATATTGTCCGTTGATCTTGAGTCAATGATCACTTTATAGACCTTACCAAGTATCTTGCACTTTACTCTGAAAAGAGACCTCCTCTGTTTTGGTTCTTCCTTAACTGGTTCCCTGATTAGTACCCTTCTAACCATCAGATTCTCACCATTCTTTGAGTTAAGGTTTACTTCAAGAGACTTCACACTACTAGAATCCTCTTGTACATAATTAATTCTTTTCTCTGAATGTGATGAAGTAGCCTTCTCCAGACACCTATAGGCAGGATGACCAAAATTATTGCAATGGTAACACTTCATATTTGCAAAGTATGAACCTCTGCTAGAACCTCCAGATCTGCCTCTGTTATTTTTGTTATGACCTCTTCCTCTACCGTAATTTCCTCTTCCACTGGATTCATTAGTCTGCTCAGTCAATTTGGACTCTCCTTGTGATCTTATTTCACTTCCTCTACCACTGTAGCTTCCTCTATAACCTTTTTAATCTTGGCCTCTACCTCTGCCTCTACTGGTACTTCCATGTTTCTTCTTATTATTTTCTTCTACTTTCAGGGCCAACTGATAACATTTGTGAGTGGTATTTGGACTCAACAAACTTAATTCCTCTTTTATGTTCCATCTCAAATTGTTAAGATATCTTGATACTCTGATGCTTTTATCCTCCATCACTTTTGATCTTAGACACAACTTCTGGAACTCTTCGGTGTAGGTACTTACATCTAACTCCTTTTTCCTTACGTTTTGTCTTTTCTTATGCAACTGTACTTCATAATCCCCAGGAAGATAAGTCTCTCTGATTTTTCTTACCATCCCTTTCCAAGTAGAGATGGGGATCTTACCTTCTCTTTCTCTCTCATTTTGCATAAACTTCTACCAAGTAACGACAACACCTCTCATTCTTGACTTAGCCAGCTTAACCTTTTGGGCCTCAGTCACACCTTCACACTCAAGATGGTTTTCCATTTCCTCTATCCATTCCATTACCGACTCTGCTTCCATCTTGCCACTAAACAGTGGTATTCCTTCCAAATACTTCCCACTCATTGCCTTCAAAGCCTTCAAGAATGGTTCTTTATAAACAAAAGGGTCTGGTGTAGGGACTTCATCCTCTATTGCCACCTTTTTACCCTTCTCATCTATCTTCCCAGTCACTTCTGCTATCTTGACTTCCATCACACCTAGTTTCTACTCCAATTGCTCCAACCTTTCCTTGAGTAATTGGTTTTCATCTTCTTGGTCTTTGACCTTCTTGGCCAATTCTACATTGGCCACCATATTTACTCCTTTGTATGATACTAGATCAGTCTTACACTCTTTACCCCAAATCTTTAACTTGCTCTGATACTAATCTGATAGGGAGGAACCTAGATTGCTTGAGTAAGCTTGACTCACTCCAAGGCCTTTTTCCTAGCCCAACTTGGGAATGCTCCTCTCTATTCCCCTATTCCACTCTAGGTCCTCACTACCGAGGGTTGTTACTCCACTCTTTGTGGATTCACTTTTGTAAATCCACCAACTCGCTAATCCACTGAATCTAACCAGACACCTTGCAAGGTTTTCTCTACCATTAGCTATACCTTTGACTTCTCCAAAGTTGTTTCCCTCTCATACTTGGATTCTTCCTCCTATTGATCCCATATTCCCTTGCTCTGAGGCTAATAGCCTAGACTCCAGTCTACCCTGCAAGTGATTCCTCTTGGTCACTGATACCTAGTCGGGCTATCATCAAGCTCGCCTAGGGCTAGTCTACTGAAATGACCGACGCCATTCCTTGGTCTGCTACATATAGAACTCTATTGTACATGGTTGGCTCTTCTTGACAACCTCTAATGGTCATGTGGATCCCACGATGGAGAATCAAGATAGAGCCATGTTATAACTACTTATCACCAATAGAAAACAAGAACAGAAAGACAACTTTATCTACAAAGCTGAGCTTGGCATGACTTCAAAATTGGAACTCACAAAACACAAAAAAGTAACATCTACACAATCACACTGTCATTTAAAGATTTAAGCCATTATTTACAGTTTAAAAACACAAATTAAACTCTAAGAAAAGAAACCATAAAATGATCTTCACATTGCTATTCAAAAGAAGTTTGTTCATGTGGAATCAACACATCCGACAATCCCAATCCAACTTTGTTACAAAATGCCCATTGGGTCTTTTATAGCCTCCAAGACATTTTTTGAATCATCTCTAATAGATGAGATTCAACTCGACACAATTCAGTTTCTGACTCTAACTGACTTTCTATTTCCATCGGGTCATCAGGATAGCATCAAAACATTCGCTCTGATGACCAATGACAATTTACAACTCGTGCGCCTTCTTATCGGGTTATCGACGTAGCATCAAAACACCCCCACCGATATTTGATGGCGTGCTCCCAACAATATGTTTTTCCATCAGGTCTTCGGTGTAGCTCCCAAACATGTTGTATCGATAGCTAATGGTGCGCTCCAAAACAATATGCTTTCTTATCGGGTTATCAGGTGACACGAAAACTAGTATTGCTGATACCCAATAGCCCCACTCCGAACTCACTTTGACTCACTCCAACCCACTAGCGACCTCATTGGGATATCGAGGTAGGTGGAAAACACTTTCGCTGATATCCGATAGCTCCTTTTTGACCTTATACAAACTCATCGGGCATCGGGGTAGGGTAAAACCAGTTGTTCCTGTAGATGGAGGAAATGGATTGAATACAAGATTCAATCTTCCAGCATCCAACAATGAAGTTTTTCCTGCAAAACACACACATGCAAATGAAAATATCTAAGCTAAAACACACACATGCATGTTATATAATCCACTGCATTGCACTCCTTAAACCAATATCTTATGTAGATAATATTGCTCTCAGAAGCACACACAAGAAGCTATGGTTTTTTGGAGATTCATGATGATTGATGCAAAGGAAGCTAAAGAAAATGAAGTGCCAAGATGTTGAAGAATACAAACTGACATAAGTTCAACGCATAAAGATGAGATGCCCAAATAAGAGAGAGGGGCTTGTTTAAATAGATTTTCTCTGGGTGAGTTCATGTTGTGGGATGAATATGGGATAATGGAAAATGAGTGGTATAGGGAAGATGAGTGGTAAATGGGAAATGGTAAGTGGTAGGAGGGGATATTTAAGGGTTTTATTAAATAAATAGATAAATGTATATAAGGTGAATGCATGAAGGCATATAAATGAATATGATAAAATATTTTATTTAATAAATTTAATGGATAAATGGTAAGATATTAATAATAATAATATAATAAAAGATGGGAATTATGAATAATGAATTATGGAGAAATAATAATGTAATAATAAGGACTCGCCCGATGTTCGAAGAAATTTGAAATTAAATGAGGACAAATTAATGGAAATTTTAATGTGTCTACAGTTCCGATAGCAGATGGTAGCACTCCACACACTGACTTCTGATGGTTGATGATAACTTTTTGCACTCCACCACGTGGCACTCTCTGATTGGCTGTAGCATCCCTACCCTGCCACCTTAGCACGACCTCACTAACTGCTCAGAATGAAGTTCTCCTTTGTCATTAGGTCCCACCATGGTCGCTAGGTCACGGGATATAAACCTCATTCATCTTGCCATAGTGGTATAGCGACCGATGTTGATCATCTCGGACTTGCTCATCTGTTAGCTGGCGGTTTCATTGGGGAAAGTCTTGTCGAAACATAAAATTTCAAAATGAAGTAAAAAATGCACTACAAGCTCAGTATAGACAATGTAATGGACTTGAACCAGTCCTTATGCCAAAATTGAAAATTGTATTTTCTCACCCTTAGGTGCTCCTGCACCATATTTTCTTGGTTTTATCAGGCCTACTACTGGTTGAAGGTAAACTAGTAACTACCTTAATGGTTTCCTTGGTTATCTTGCAAACTGACTCTAACCACATGAAATCTCCATGGACTCTTCTCAATCCATGTCGTACAAATTCCTTTGAAAATTCGAGAATGTTCAGTATTTCTACAAAACCTAAGTCTTCCAAAATCTTATGTTCAGTTTTGTAGGATTTTGCCAAGATCAAGGGCATAGTCAAAAGCATAAAAGAGACAATAGAATGACAAGAAAAAACTGTATTCTCATCAATATGCAAATGATCAACTGGATTAACCAATACAATGAATATAGGCCTGCTTATATAGGCAAGGCCATATGGATGTATGAGCACACAAATATGACATGTGGCTCAATGAGAAACAAGGGTAGGTAAGAAATACTAGGGGTAGGTAGGAGAAATAATATAATATTCCACAAGAGGTGGATGACCCACCGAATGTGGAGTGTAACAATAAAATAAGACCACAAAAGGTGGAATTTCTCCTACAAGCTCTATCCCTATGTGCACACTTCCCTAAGTGTCTCAAATCCAAACTACGAAGAGATGCATTATCCTAAGTTAACTTAAGTAAGTGTAATAATATCCAAAATGAATATTTATTTACACCAACACCCCCCCTTAAGTGCAACTTAGGGGAATGAAGACTCAAGTCAACAATGCAAGATGGTCCCAGCTACTAGGCCATGATAGGTACCCATGTACAATATGCAAATGCAAGCAAAACTATGCAATGCAATCTCTCACAAACGGAGAAAGGGAGAAAACCCAGTGGGAAAAAACTCCCCCCCAAAAGAGAGATTAATGTACAAAAGACTCTCAAAGAAGAAGGACAAAACCTCAAAGAGGAAAAAGTCCCCCCCATAAGAGAGGAAGGAGAAGTCAGCTGACCCCCCCTAATGACACATCCCACACCCCCAAGAGAGCTCGCAACTGCTGGAACTTACTCTCGGTGAAAGGTTTGGTGAATATGTCAGCAACCTGCTCTGCTGTAGGACAATACTGCATATCAATGACCTACTCCTGGATGAGCTCTCGGATATAGTGCATATGAATCTTGATGTGTTTGGTCCATTGGTGCTGGACCGAGTTCTTTGAGATTGCAATAGCACTCTGACTGTCGCAATTTAGAACTGTCGGCCATGGAGTGGTGAATCCAAACTCTATGAGAATCTACTGGAGCCAAATGGTCTCAGTCGCTGTGTTAATAGTGCCTCGATACTCAACCTCAGTCCAAGAGAGAGCAATAGCATGTTGCTTCTTGCTCTGCCAACAAATGGGGCCTGAACCAAGGTGAAAACTGTAACCAGAAGTAGACTTACGATCATCAAGATCACCAGCCCAATCGGAGTCTGTGTAACCAACCAAGCGAAGTCCTGTGCCTGCTGCATAGTGAATCCCATAGTGATGTGTACCTTGGATGTAATGAAGGATGCGTTTGGCGGATTTCCAATGAAGCTCATGTGGTTCCTGCATGAAGCGGGAAACCATGCCAACTGCAAATGAAATATCAAGGTGTGTATGAGTCAAGTAGATGAGACAACCCACAAGCTGACGATACAAAGTGGCATCAACTGGTGGAGAAGAACACTGAGTCTCAAGCTTGACTCCTGAAAGAAAGGGAGTCAGGGCAGGCTTACAATTAGCCATATGAAAGCGTGCAAGTAGATCAAGAGCATACTTGGGCTGCGATAGTATGATCCCGAAAGGTGACTGTGAAATCTCTATCCCGAGAAAGTAGTGCAAAAGACCCAAGTCAGTCATAGCAAATCTGTCATGCAAAGCAGATTTGACCCTGCTAATGATGGATGAAGTACTCCTTGTAATGATCAAGTCATCAACATAGAGCACAAGTATCAAGTGAGAGTCATCCTGTCACAAAATGTAGACATTCGGATCAGAATGACACCTAGTGAAACCTGCGGAGAGAAGAAAGGAATCCATCTTGGCGTACCAAGCCCTGGGGGCCTGCTTAAGGCCATAGAGAGATTTCCTTAGTCTACAAACCAAGGAAGTATCCTGGATGAAACCCTGTGGCTGCTCCATATAAATCTCCTCATCAAGATCACCATGAAGAAAAGCACTCTTCACATCCATCTAATGTATAGCCCAACCATGAGCTGCAGCAATAGCAAGTGTCAAACGAATGGAGTTCATCTTGGCTACGGGTGCAAAGGTCTTAGTATAGTCAACACCTGCAACCTGCGAGAAACCTTTCGCAACAAGATGAGCCTTATACTTATCCACTCTACCATCCACTGCAAACTTGGTCTGATAGATCCACTTACATCGAACCATATTTCTCCCCTTAGGGAGATGGACTAAATCCCATGTGTTGTTCCTCATCAAGGAACTATACTCTTCCTCCATAGCTTGGTCCCACTCAAGAACCCCTGATGCTTCCCTAAATGTCTGTAGATAAAAAGTGGTAGCAATGAATGCATGTGGAAGATCCTGATGTTGTGATCAAGTTCTCCATGTATCTGAAGGATCCCCAACAAGAGAACCCGCAGACTCAAGTGTCTTTCGAGCCCAATGAGGTCTAGGTGGAGGTGGAGAATGAGGCTCCTCAACTGCAAGTGGACCCTGTGGAGGTGTAACCCTATGAGTTGGAGTTGAGGGAGTCTCATCATTTGAATCACTAACATCACTATCCATAATGGAGGAAGGTGGATGAGGTAGAGAGGCTAAGCTAGGAGAGCTTTCCTCAAAGTGAACACTCCTCTCAATGAACACCTCATGTGTCTCTGGATCCATCAATCTGTATGCCTTAACACCCTCAGGATATCCAACAAATATGCAAGGCCGACTCTGAGGTTCCAATGCCTTGCATTTCTGTGGAGGTATGCGAGCCCATGCTGGACACCCAAAGACTCTGAAATGTCTCACAATCGGTTTCCTATGAGCCCAAGCTTCAAAAGGAGTGATACCTTGCAAAGCTTTGTGAGGAACCCGATTCTGGATGTGTGTGGCACAACTAATAGCCTCTACCCAAAAAGCGGGATCAAGAGAACGTGCATGTATCATACAGCTAGCCATTTCTTTGAGAGTTCTATTCTTGCGTTCTACAACCCCATTCTACTGTGGAGTGTATGCTACAAAATGCTGAAGATCAATCCCCTCAAATGTACAAAAATCCTCAAGTCTTTTGTTCACATATTCCCTTCCATTATCTGTGCGAAGAATCTTGACCACTTTCCCTGGTTGCTTCTCCACACGAGTCTTGAAGTCCTGAAATCTGTCAAATACTTCACTCTTATGAATGAGAAAGTAGACCCAAGTGAAGCGGGAGTAGTCATCAATGAAGGTGAGAACATAGTGGGCCTTACTAAATGAAGGTGCTAGAAATGGACTTGCTACATCGCTGTGAACAAGTTGAAGAACTTCCAAAGCTCTCCAAGTTTTCCCTTTATCAAACTTCTCTTCAGGATGCTTGCCCATGGAACAACCTAAACATACACCCTCTAAAAAACTGATTCGAGGTAGACCTGTGACCATGTCTTTAGTGTTGAGCTGCTGAAGATAGCGGTAGTTGAGGTGACCAAACCGCTCATGCCATAGCTTACTTTCTGAATTTGAATGAGTAAGCAAGGCCCTAGAAGGTGAACTTAGCACAAAATGGGAGAATGAATAAAGCCTTGAGTTATCATTGACTTGTCCCACTGCTGCCAAGGCATCATCATCAAGTTCCTTTACCACAACTGAATCTGGTCTAAACTCAACCTTTTTCCCATTCCCATAGTGAGTGATTTCGTAGATGGAGAGAAGGTTGGTAGACAAGTTAGGAACATAGAGAACATTCTCAAATGTTCCATCATCCATGTCAACTAAACCTTTCCCTTCAACCTCTACCTGTGTATCATCACCTATGTAAATGTGAGGTACCTTAGATGGCTCCAATGAAGAAAACTGCTCCTTTGTAGAACCCATGTGATATGAGGCACCCGAATCAAGTATCCACTGCTGTGAAGAACCTGTTGTAGCCACAAATGCTTGCCCTTTTCCCTTAGACTGTGAGGAAGAGGAAGGAGATGAATCCTTCTTTGTGTAGGTGGATGGCAAGTTGATGTTGTTTTTCTTAAGAAGATTAGTTAATTCATCAACTTGCTTTGCGTGGCATCGATGCTCATCATGACCATACTTCTTGCAATATGCACAAGTTGGTTTATCCTTCTTAGGTGGTGTACCCTTCTTGGAAGAGGATGAAAAATCATCTTGTGATGGAGAGGATGATTTTCCTTTTTCTTGGTGTGGCTTAGACTTGGATTGCTTCTTCTTCTTCTTGGAATCTTTGCCTTGACTTCCTTGATTCCCTTGATTAGCCACCAAAGCCTTGGACTTTGAAGACTTGAGAAACCCCATGTTCAACAACTTAGATTGTTCCAATATTAGCATTTCTGTGAAAGTATCAAATGAAGGCATAACATAAGAACTCCCCACTATCAAACGATGAGTTTGGAAGCTAGACACAAATGCTGCATATTCTGGTGCAAGCTTATCCAACAAGTTGAATATCAATTGAGCATCCTTTTTGTCAATTCCACAATCCTTAAGCTTTTCTCTTAGCTCATTTGCTTTGGTGACATAATCTTGGATTGTATCAAAAATTTTGGGATCCAAGTTGGTGAGCTCATTGTCAATCTGATAGCCTCTGATTTCATCAACTTGTCCATACAATTTCTGAAACATATCCCAAGCCTCTTTTATTGTTTTACACTTCTCAATGTGAAAAATGAGGTCATCTGATACATATTTGCGTAAAGTTCCAAGATCCATGCAATTCTTTGTGAGCCATTCTAATTGAGCATTTGGATCAGCCTTAGGATTAGGTGGTGCTATTATTGTTCCATCTATGTAATGTGTGAGACCTTTTTCCATTAATTTACTCCATACTTTAATTTTCCATGATGCATAATTATGTGGAGTTAAAGGTGGAAATTTATTAGGACTCATTGCAACAAAAATGGAAAGAGCACAAAGAGAGGCACAATCACACAAGACACCCCCCCAAATTCACTCAATCAAAGAACCCCCCCCAAATGTGATGATTTGGCACTTTATAAGTAGTGCGTATACAATGGGCCACTTGCAAAAAATGGCAAAGTGGACTTCTGATTTACAATTTTACAACTGCCTCAATAAGGCCAAAAGAGACTCATACTGGTAATGCAAGAGATCTAACTAAGATCCAAGCAATTTACAAGTACCTAATAGGCCAAATAAGACCAATATCTGAAAGTACAATTTCCACTCAAAATCTCTAAAATCTGATCATAGATTATGAAAGTAGACAAAAAAATAAGCACTTTAAAAAAAATGGCACCTAAAAAGGAGGTCGTATGAGCTCAAAGGAGGCCTTTGAAGTTGCAGAATTGAGGATTGAACAGGTACAACTAAGAGAATCCAAAAATTCTGAAAAACTTGTGCACCAAAATTAGAAAATAACCACACCACTGCGAAGATCATGAAATTTTAGCCCATTTCAAAAAAAATTGCACCAAAAAAGGAGCAAAAATGAGCAAGATATGGCCTTTCAAAGTTGGACTGCAAAACTGAAAAGCTCAATGGAGAGGGGTCAAAAATTTTCAAAAAATGTTGATGTGGTGCTGACGTCAATAGTTTACTGTGTTAAATTTGACGCTCGTCTAGCTGTCATGAAAATGTCATCCCTTTGCGTGGCATCCGTAATGTACGGACAGGCTGATGTGGCAGATGATTGTGCAAGCCGTACAGATGACGTGGCGCGGTGACTGTGTATGGAGGTTGACCGCAGGCCAGTGGTCGCCTGCCATGTGGCAGATGCGGGTTCGCCGGTTTAGTTGACTGCCGGGGAGGGAGGCGCTGCCGGATGGGGGAGAGACCGGTGGGCCCGGTGCCAAGGGGGCCGGGAACCGAGGTGGCCGGCGGGGGAGCTGAGCTGCCGGCAGCGGTGTTGGCGAGAGAGTCCGACGTAGTGGTGGCGGTAAGCGACTCCGGCGCGGTGGCGGCGGGCGACATAGACCTGCACGGGCGGCGGTGGCATGGACCTGCAGAAAGGGTACAGTCCTGCAATGCAGGGTACAGCCGAGTACGGGGGGTCTGCGGACCCCCAAAAACAGCTTACAAAAATTTTTTTTTTTTGAATTTATTTTTTTTTATTTTATTTTATTTTTATCGCTATATTTTTTTTTTCGATTTTTTTTTTTTCGAAAAATAATTTTTTTGAAAAAAAATTTCGAAATCCGTACAATAATAGCCAAAATGGGAAAAAAAAATTTCTCACCAAAATAGGTCGACTTTATAGTCGAAATTTATGGAAACGGCCTCCCGGATTCAACGGTGATGTCCAAATCGCTGTATGATGCCCCCCAAAAATGAAGATCCCCAAATCCGAAAATAGAAGCCTTCCACGATGTCTCCAAAAACCAATCAATGAAGCCCCAATAGCTCTGATACCATGTAGGATTTTGTCAAGATCAAGGGCACAATGAAAAGCATAAAAGAGACAATAGAATGACAAGAACAAACTGTATTCTCATCAATATGCAAATGATCAACTGGATTAACTAATACAATGAATATAGGCCTGCTTATATAGGCAAGGCCATATGGATGTATGAGCACACAAATATGACATGTGGCTCAATGAGAAACAAGGGTAGGTAAGAAATACTAGGGGTAGGTAGGAGAAATAATATAATATTCCACAAGAGGTGGATGACCCACCGAATGTGGAGTGTAACAGCAAAATAAGACCACAAAAGGTGGAATTTCTCCTACAAGCTCTATCCCTGTGTGCACACTTCCCTAAGTGTCTCAAATCCAAACTACGAAGAGATGCATTATCCTAAGTTAACTTAAGTAAGTGTAATAATATCCAAAATGAATATTTATTTACACCAACAAGTTTTAATCACATTTTTTTCATCGGTAATAACCTCATTAAACATTTTCTTCAAATCCTTAGTCCCTAGGTTTTCTATGTTGCAATGTATGTAGATTCTAGGGTCTTCTGCAAATGCTACACCCTTCGGAATTTTTGAAAAAGCTCCGACAGAATCATCCTTCTTTGCAATCGTAGGGATAATCTTAAACACAGGTCTGGGGCATTTGATGTTTTCAACAATATAGGTTTTGCAATAAACTCAAGAATAGAAGATGAGGTTGCCATTTTGATAAATACCTCTTAACTAAAGTTCTCTGAATGCTTGAAAATCACTTTGTAGCTTCGCCTTAGGATGCCCTTGCTTAGTTTCGTGCTCTCTGATTGTTTGAATGCTTGGTGAGTCAAAATGAGGGTTTTAAGGTGCTTTATAGCCAGAAAGGGTCTTTAAAACTACATTAAATGCTCGTTGGTTAAGTGACAACTTAACACATCTACCGGTAAAGAAGAAATGTATCTTCTTCCCATCAACCGAGGGTAAAATGCATGATTTTCATTTTGTTGCAATACCCCCAAAGGATTATTCCTTAGTTAGATGAATAATCTCCTATCGGTGGAGGGGTACTCTATTCTACTGGTATAGAGATAGATTCATCAACTTTCTGATCTGCCTTCTTAATCCATTATTTTAAAAAATCTTGCTTTATTTCATTTACCTTTTCTTTCCCTTCACACTAGATCCTTTATTGTTCGCTGGTATAGTCTTTCTTCTACAAAATTTTGCAATATGTCCAATCTTGTTACATGCATAACAAGTTACATTATTCCTCTGAATAAATTTTCCATATCCTTGACTGGCTTGTGATCTGCATTGATTAGATAAATGCCCAAATCTACCACAAACATAGCATTTTACATTCATTCTGCAATTTTCTGAATTATGACCAACTTTGTTGCATTTGGAACATTGACCGGTGGGTGATTTTGTATTTTGATTATTTCTAAATCTACACTGATTTTCTCTATGACCATATTTGTTGCAATTGAAACATTTCCCATTAAATTTATAAGCATTAAGTTGTCTTACCAGTTTGTCCTGATCTTGATTATTTGCAGTACTAGAACTTTCTCCAATTTCAAATCCAAGTCCAATTGTATCTCCATCAGGTTTCTATCTTTTTAGCATGTCATCAAGCCTTTCTAAAGTTTTCTTGAATTTATCTTTGTGTTCATTTGCAGTGATCAACTCATTTTCCACAATTCCAACTTGTGTCACAAGCTCATCTTTATCATGTTGCATGTGAATCAGATTTGTCTTTAGCATATCAATTTCATGACTGAGTCTCAGATTTTCATTTCCTACATCATTAAGTCTCCTAGTCAATTCTTCCTCATTCTTCTTTCTATCTTCAATATCCTTACATAACCTCATAGTCATATCTTGCATTTTATTCTGCATATCATTGTTCTCTTGCCTTAACTTATTTGCAATGTCTCTAAGAGTTTCCTTTTCATCATCATCATTCTACATTTTCTCATGAAGTTCCTTTCTCTTATTTTATGCTATAACCAGGTTCTCCTGAAGTCCTTTAATGAATTCCTTAGCAGTCCTCAGATCATCTTCAAGTTTGATATTCTTCAATTTTTCTGCATCAAAATCTTCAAGAGCTCCTTCCAACTATTTTCTTAAGTTCTCAATCTGTACCGGTTTCAAAATCTTCCTCAAGCTGTTAGACTTTTGCAAATAGAGGACCAAGCTTTGATACCAATTGTTAGATTCAATGACAAGCCCAAAGACACTGAGAGGGGGGGGGGGTGAATCAATGTCTAACCAGTTGCATGAATATTTAAACTTATTTATAACTTTGCAACCCAAAACAGTGTACCGGTAAACAAGAATTAATGCAGTAAACACAAATAACAGAGACAACATAGAAACACACCATAACACAAGATATTTTAATGAGGAAATTTGGTGTGGAAAAACCTTGGTGGGATTTGTGACCCAAAATATTTACTCACTGGCCAATGAATAAATACTACTTACAATAGGGGCATGCACATGCAAGGAGGCCAATAGCCTAGTGCTCACTGCTCAATGAAGATTCTCACTGACTACAAAATGGATAATTAAATCCAATACAATGTACTACTCAAAACAACATCTCTAATGCCAAGTTCAGTACCGGTTTAAGATTAGATAGATACCGTAACCACAAACCTTCGCTGCCACTAAACAACTATCTTCTACCAGACATATCATTACAAAATGATCTATAAGATCTCATACATATATGAGTCTTTTACAATATACCAAGTCGGCTTACAAAACATAATTATATTACAATAGAAAAAAAGTCCATCCCATGTCGGCCTAAGTGTCGGTATGCTTTGTTGCTAATGTAATCTAAATGCCAGTGTAAGCGCCTACCGGTGTCAGTGCTTGGTGGTGTATGATATATGTGATGTCGGTGCATGTGTAGAAACCTATTTCCTGATGGTTGCCAGTTGGTTGCCATCAATGACAACATCAATTATTCTCATATGACTGTAGAATGCCAACATGATAGTCTTACATATTGTGAGTTTTTTAAACTATCTCCAAAGTTGATTAAAATATTTGTCCACTAAGTAACACATTAATTGTCAGATAAGGCACTGGTCTATTGTGAGTATTTGTGAGTATTTGTGAGTAATTATGGTGTGCATAAGGTCCTCATCAGGGAAACATACTAATTATTCCTATCAGTATTGTTCTTTCATAATTACTTAAAGTTCCAGCAGCATTCTCTTACAAATATTCAAATATAATCAAATACACTATGTTTTTCATCTTTAAGCAATTAAAAGCACACAATATAGTAAAGTTGCGGGTCAGTTTACCAATCCTGTAAACAACTTATGCATTAAGTTCAAATTCACTATAAAGAAGTCTCTTTGTGCTTTGGAGTTTAAGGTATACCTACCTAGGTCTAGTGGAGCCTCAATTGCAGAGGAATTTGGTCTTCGATCATTCTTGTTTGTTGGCCAGAATTGATTGCATCAATGAGGAATTTGGCAAGTTCTTTTTTATTTTCAATCTGTGATTTTGGGAGCCAACACACCTAGTGACTCAGATTTATCAAATCTACTAGTTTCAATAGACAAATTGCTGGTATGTTTCAAAAAAATCACTTATTTTCAATTTCTATCTCTTTATATGAATAAAGATGTCAATTTTTCAGGGGGATCATGCATACCCAACTCCATATTTTGAGAAATTTGTCCAGGAAGCTTTCTATCAGCCATACCCAAATAACCATAATGCTAGTTTCTATCCAAATAGCCATATACCCGCGAATAACCAACATGCTCAACATGCTTACCACCCACCCACCACAACTCAGTCCGCATGATAGCCTAACTCATCTTGCAATCAGCCTCAAGAAGGTTATATTGAGTCAAATCGGTATAATTCAGAGCTTAGAGAGATAAAAGGCATGGTATAAAGGAAATATGAGTTGCAGAAAAAAGTGTTGACTGATCAAGTTTATAATTATGAGTAAGAGTTGGAGGCACAAAAGATATATTATGAAAAAAAAATTGCAAACGAGTTTGCTGCTAAAGAGAAACAACTTGCTACTAAAGAGGAACAACTTGCTGCTAAAGATGAGGAAATGAAAACGCTGGAAGAAGATGTAACAAGAGCATTTGAGAAATTTGTTGATGGGGTAAACAATGCTAATGTTGTTGTCAAGGAAGAATTTGTTGCAAGAGAAAAGATTATGAGCATGTTTCTTGCCAAGGTACAAGAGTTAATAGCTCAATTAGGCCCTCGCATCTCAGATTAGCCTGTGAATGTAAATCTATTACATTTAGCTATGGAAGAATATTGGTTACGACAAAATGTATGTCAACCAAAAATTCAAGGTGAAAAGAAAGAGTTGGCTTACCAGAACTAGGATCAACAACATGAAATACAAAAAAGATAGTTTGAGGAAATTTTTGAGCAATAGATTGTTGCAAACGAGAAGCAAGATGCTTCTGAGATCAAAATACCAAGATTTAAACAAGGCAGGTCTCCTAAATCTCCTAAATTAAAAATTCCAAGTTTTAGGAGTCCTCAATCATTTTGAGAATATGTTCTTGAATAAGTGCATTCCTATTAAGAGATCATTCAAGAAGAGTCCATCCAAAATAAACCTATTAAGGAAGAGCCTCGTAGATTTGCATTCTCAAGTTTTAGACAACCTCTTTTAGTTCAAGAGCCTCAACAATTTATTCCTAAAGAACCCATTTATAACTTGGTTCTTCAAGATATTCAAGTTGAAGATCAAGAAAAGGAGGTTCTTAAGAAAGAAAGCTCAGATCTTTCACCTATTGATATACATGCTTATGATATTCAAGATAATAGGTTAGATCTATTAATAAATGAAGAATCGCAGGTTACAAATCTTGAAAAAGATGATAATTGACAAGTTCTAACCATTTTGTTTGATGAGCTACCACTTTTTGTCGAAGATGAGGAAAATTAATTTCAGATTGCAGCTATAACAACTTCAAAACAGCAAGAAGTTCAAAACATTGTTGCTTTGACCACTCAAGAGAGTTTCAACAAAGTGGCAAAGAGTCCTTCCTAAGCAATTTGAGAAGAAAGATGAATAGGACTCATCTTGGGATGATCTAGAGGTATTCATTTTAAATTTAGATACTGATCTTACATCTCTAGAGGAAACAAATCAGGAGCAATAGGTTGTTGGTAAGGAAGTAGTTGTTGCACCTCAAGTTCAAGTTGATTTATTTGATGTACTCCCTTTGTTTGTTGATAATACTGAAGATAACACATATGGACTAACAAATATGGCACGTTGTGAGTAGCAAGAGAATGAAAATGATAGTGACAAGGTGTTGATCAATGAGTAATAAATAGAAAGTAGTGTTGTTCAACATGTTCAAGAAGTTGATCTGAATACAAATTTGGTTCAATTAGAGCAAGAAAATCAGCAAGACACAGATTTCCATGGTATAGACATTACAAATAATCAAG
The DNA here is from genome assembly GCF_030272615.1 of Cryptomeria japonica. NCBI lineage: Eukaryota > Viridiplantae > Streptophyta > Pinopsida > Cupressales > Cupressaceae > Cryptomeria > Cryptomeria japonica. The sequence goes on along the minus strand of NC_081406.1, from coordinate 418,828,764 downwards.
AAAGTATAGTAAACGATACTCAGCATAGTGAAATTGATCAAGAGGTCATCTTCTCAAACATTATTGAAGATTTCTTCTCTAATCTTGCTGATAATTTGATACCCTTGGAAAGAAGAGATTCTGGTCAGCATACTCAAGTGGAACAAGTAGATATTATGGTAAATGAGATAAGTGATAGAGAAGAAACTAGCAATGAGGTTATGATGTTTAACCTCTCAAGAGGTTGTCCAATCAGACATCTATCTAGGAATTGAAACCAATCATGAAGTTGTTAAAGAAGAGCCAAATTCAGCTGTAGTGAAACAACCTTCACTCACCTACCTATTCCAAGAGAATTGTATGTACAATCAACTCACTGAGGTAGGAGGTTTTGTTTTCACTTTTGAAGTAGTCTTCAGCTTTTTGTGAAGCACCTCTTCATACTTCATTTCCTCTCAGTTGTTCATAAGCTTTTGAAACATTCTAAACTGGGAAGAAAAGGATGTTGTTTCTTAAAACCAGTGAATGGTTTTGTATAACCAAGTTTCACTCTTTGTTAGGGTAGGGTAGCATAGATTTTAGTTTCAGCTTGTTGTTTTCAATAAGTGCTTCTGGCACATTTTAGTTTCAGTTTCAATTTTCAGTTTTCAGTTTTCAAAAGTTTCCAGTTTTCAATTTTGGTTTTCCAAGAAGTGCGGATGCACAGTTTTCATGCCCAACTATAAGTAGAGCCATAGTAGTTTCCTTTTAGTTTGTTTGATGTTGTTTCACTGAGATACAGGAGAATTTACACAGATTTAAGAAGTTTTTTCAAAAAGGAAGAGCACATATTTGACTCCATGCCTAGTGGATATGCTTTAAGGCACTATTCTATTTGTTTAGCATGAAAAAAACCCTTAGAGGTCACCAAAAATGTTACCAAAATTTTGCACCAGCTAAATTTAGGTGGCCTAAATAGGCCTTACACATTGCAATTGAAGAAAGATACATAATTTTTTTTTACAAATTATTCAATTATGGTTTAAAAGCTTAAGTTCATTTCATAGATACAAGCATTTTAGAAAAATAATAGTAAAAGATTGCATAGAAACAGATTTTGTATTACAAAAAAGTGTAAGGTGTCCCACACAAGTCATGGGAATATCTCGCATAGCTATATACATACATATATCTCGCATAGCTATATACATACATTCTAATACAATCATGAAGAAAAACTATATAATAAAATGAAAGAATGAATGTAGCATTAGGGTGACCCATCATTGCCTGGAATGACGAGAATGAGCTTGAAGGAGTGGTTGAGTATTCAAATGCTCATCCATCTTCGGCTGCTTCCACTCTCATTCCATCAGTACCTACAAGAGAATTGAAAAAACATGTTAAAGCAATGAGGATGACTATATTGTCACACTCAAACTCATCAAAATACATAGCTCATCAACATAAGGATATCAAAACATATGCCTACAACTATCAGTGAGCCAGATTCAGAAAAAGAAGATATCAGAGGAATCAATATAGAAAGGATGCCATGAGATAACATCAAGTATCATGTTTTATCTAACTTGTTTGTTCCATGTGCAGATACATGTTTCATTATTTATATACGTGGAATAAAATGGGCTCCCACAAGGGTTGAGCTTAGCATACAAGTTATCACTCACATGGTGACACTAACCAGTTGTTTAACCACATAATGCAACTGTATCCATGGTCCCATATACGGTCATTCAATGGTAATATAAACTACCATTCAATGACAACACGTACAAAAATGAATAAGGTTGCACTCAGTAGAAAAATAGCTAACTAGAGCCATCATGTGAATAAGAGAGAAATAGGGGAAAATAGTGGTATTTCATTGTATTCGCAGTCCCAGCCCTAGTATGCAGCTATAGTCACTATTAACAATAATTGAAGATTCAAAGGTTGGTGATAAAGAGAAAACATAGAATAATGTAAACCCTTAAGCTTAAAGTCATTAATCATTGAAGAGAAAGGTTGATTTTTCAACAATGAATAAAGTTGTAGTCCATATTGATAGGCAAATATGGATTACGAAAGTAGAGATAACAATCAATCAATCAACAGTGACAAAAAATCTAAAAGTCAAGCCAATTACTAATGCTTGAGATGTCATAAGTGATAAAAGATCGCAGTGGTCACAAAGGAATAATAATACCTTAATGCCAAAGCACAAGATCTATGAAGATAAGAGATTATTAAAGGCAGTTCAAAGTGTCAACATCATTATTGAGGTTACAAGATCAATAAGCTTACAAATGAACATGATTTTGATAGGGATAATAGAATAAAGAGAGAAAAAAGATGTATACAAAAGACAATCTTAGTGCCAGAAAAACTCATGAATAGATTGAAGTCTCTTATAACAATGAATCACATAGGACAAGAAGTATGTGTAATAAGAACAGTCATACATGCTACAAAGACATCAATGCACAGTTAATAAGATTTTGATGAGAAGCTTATTGTTGAACATGACAGTCCTAATACCTTATTTGTAGTCCTTAAAAATGACAAAGAATAGTTAATAGCCCAAAGGTATGACACCCACTTCATACTTCAAGGCAGTCATATTCTTGCATAAAAAAAACACACGCATCAACCATTCATGATAGTGTACAAATAAGAAACCATGTATAGCTTATGAATGGAAAATGCATTTTACGAATATTGATACAAGTCAATTAGAAGGGACATAAAAGCCTAGTCATGAGAGAAGTCTACCAAAAGAACCATGACATGGTTTAGCAGCACTGACATCCATCAAAGAAGATAGTCACAGGTAAACAAGAGCAGGTCACCTGTTCAATGAAGAACTAGAACACTCAGTCATACTCCATAAGACATAAGTAAACAATGAAATTCCAAGTGCAAGATAGATATAATAACAGTATATAGGGCATGTATGAAAAGGTTTATATTCATGAGTGATGGAAATCATAAACAAGTATTCATAATCATAATATACTGAAGGCTGATAAATAAATATATCAAATACATGAGCAGCAAGAATCATATAGTGTAGTCCAAGATACAAGCAAAGATAGTGATCTAGTTTTTCAAAGGAGCATCCTTTAAGAGTTAGAGTGCAGTCACTAGTGCACTAATCTCATTCATTCACAGTAAGATACTATTGGAAATTGACAATCATTGGATTCATATGTTGTCAATGATGGCAACAAGATTCTATTGAAGGCATATACTGACATTTGGAGGCATACACCAGAAGATACTAGCATTAGAGTATTCAGGGTCATCACTGGCACCGACATCCTGCACATCAGTGAAGTCGACATCAGTTTGAGATCCAAAAGGTTTTATTTCTAAATTTTTTTTGTAATTATTGTATAGGGCCGACATTGAATATCTTTTTGTATTATAAGCTAACATAAGGCATATTGTTTGTAAAGGGTATATAAGTCAGTACTGTTAGGTCATTTTGAAATATGACAAGGTAGTAGAACAAGGTGATGCAAAGGATATGTATGTAGGTCATTTGTATGTGAATGTAATATCATGCTATGATCAGTAGATGGTTTGTAAAGCATTCTTGGAGGAAAGGAGATACCAGTAGAAGGGTTCAGGGTTTATGAACTGGTACAAAATAGAGCTTTAACCAGAACTCTTTTTGGCATTGCAGATATATTTTGTGAGTTCACCAGTACTGTTTTATCTCAGGAGAAGCTTGTAGTCAGTGAGACTCTTTTGTGTTGAATAGTGTGCTCTAGGAAGTGTGCCTTCCTGCATGTGCAGGCCCCCATGCTATGTAATATCTTTCATATGGCTAGTGAATTGTGGGTCACAAATCCCATCGTGGTTTTTCCTCTTTGAGGTTTTTCACATATAAATTTTGTTTGTTATGGTGTTCATTCACGTGGCTAGTTTATTTACTTCATGTTATATGTTTCTTCATTTACCAGTTTATATTTGTATGTTATAAAAGGTTAAAATCTTGTATTACCAGTAGAACACTGATTCACCCCCCCCCCTCTCACTATTCTTGGATTCATTGTATTCCAACAATTGGTATCAGAGCTTGGTACCTCAGAGGAATTTTAACATCTTGAGGAAGATCCTGACACCCGAATCATTGAATATGGGTGTGGAGATGCAACTACACCGGTAACTGTACCTGTAACTCCACTGGTAGAATAGAGTACTCCTGCATCGGCAGGAAATTCAATTGGTAACTAAGGCATACGTCTTAGGGGTTGGAAAATTCATCGCAAATCTTGCATATTCCCTAGAAGAGATCTGGAGAGTGGTATTGATCATTAATGGAGGTTTATCCAATATAAAACTGTGAAACCAGCATCCGATAGGGTACATCGCTAAGCATTTATGACAGTGATGAATTAGGGTTTACTCACTGATAAAAAGGGGAAATGGACTCATTTTCACTCAACCAACACTTGAGCAAATCAGAGTGAAGAAAAGGTGAATCATAGGCGATCAAGAGCGAGAAAAGGCATTCCAAAGAATTTTCAGCAATCATCTATGAAGTAATCAAAACCCGTCAACCAGCAACTGTTATCCAGGTATTTCTTTGAAATGGCATCTGGATCATCATCTGCTCCTACTTTCATTGTGAATTCCACTGTTGTTGAGGTTAAGGATAGGTTTAGGCCTATTTTCAAGGAAGTTCCCCAAATTGCTACTAAGGAAGACTCTACTGGTGCATTTTTTAAGGTTCCCGATGGAATGGTTTATGTGGAAGATGTCAAGGCCTATATTCACTACACCTTGGAGGATTTAGGAATTGAGGAAATCAAGGGCATGTATCAATTTGTGATACTAGGCAGCTCCGGTACAATCAAGCCAAAATATCAAATCATTGAGGATCTAGGGTTAACCGGAATCCTGTATATACCAAAATTCAAGGATGAAGTGATCAAATATGTTCTGAGCAAGGTCCATAATGAATTCATCTAGTTGGATTGGCCCCACATGATCACCAAAGAATCTATTCAGGCAGTCACCGGCTTACCCAAATTTGGACGGGAACCAGGTAAGAAGATCTCCAATAGTGCAGTTGAGAATCTCACCGATGTAACCCATGATGGAAGATCAATGAGGGTCAGCACCATCAAAGACACAGATGTGAAATTTTCCAGCATGATCATTGGCTACAAGGTAACTCAATCAAGTCAATTGAACTCTATTGCCAGTTCCTATATCCATGTTGCACACCAAATGATAAAGAATAATGAAAAGAATGACTTGTGTGAATGGTTAAGGAGTGAATTGATGATTAATCTTGGCAAGATCAAAGGTGTTAAGAAAGGAACTTTCTGGTTTGGCAATCTTATTATCTGTTTGATGTTGTACTTCATGAATGAGCTACCGGGTTTGGGAAATAAACATTGGGCTCATGACATACCGGTAGGTGTGTAGATCAAAGATGTAATCATTGGCCTTGGTAGTAATAGGGATGAGAATCTTTGGGGCTACTTCAAAACTTTTCAAGAAAACATGAGACTGAGGGAGAGAATCTCCAACACATTGTGGAGAAATACTCCATTGATATTTTCTTCATGGTAAAAATAGATGAGAAACTCATGGAAGCAGTGGAACCTAGAACTATATGGGTTACTAAATTGGGTTATGAAGTAGATGATAGTATCTTGGAGTTATATGCTAAAATGTTGATTGATGCTCCTTTGGATGAAAAGGCTGAACACTTTGACACTGCAGAGGAGAAGGCTCTTAAGGTTAAAATTGGATTCAACAAGAAAAGAAGGGAAAATAAAATAGATAAAATGTCTGCATTTGTTCATAATGTAATTCACGTGATAGATATAGAACTAGGTTCTGGATCTAAACCGGTAGATCAACCAGCAGTGGGAAGTCCTCATGAGGTGAAGAGGCCTGAAACTTTCATTTTTTCTATCACTTCTGACTCTGATCTAGAGGATAATCAACCTCTTGCATTCAAAAGGGTACAGAGGAAGAAAGCTGACAAGCCTCCGATAGAGGAGAAGAAGGTGGAACCAAGGAGGAAGCTAATAAGAAAGGTAAGAACTGCATCCACACCTCTGGAAAGGACACCAATTTAGAAGAGGCAGCCTACTCCATCTGCTCCTGCAACCCCCAGAAAGAAGAAAAAAGAGTGTGATTGAAGAAGCAGTTGAATCTGGTAATGTTACCATCATCCCCCCAATGACTTGTGCAGAGTTAATTGATAAGGTAACTTAAGATGGAATCTTAAAGATTGTGTCAAATTTGTATGAAGATTTAGATGATAATGAGTAGAATGAAATGGAAGAAGCAATTTTGTTATATTTAGACATATATAAGAAGGCTTTGGTAGAAATTTTGAAGGAAATTCCTTTATCATTATGTTACCGCGTCATTTATTCTTCATGGCAAGAGTGGGTCATCTTTTCTTTTTTATGTTGGAGTCCTAATTCGTGCTATTTTACCTTGGTTCAAGTCTTTAATGCATCTTCAAATCCTTTTTCTAGTCATTTAAGTCAAGTTTAGACAATTGATTGAACTTTGTGAATAGGTCGAATCATTTTGAATTGGGTTCAACAGGTTCATTTAAGTTCCATAGGTTCCAAGGTGTTCAGGAAAAAGTTTTTCGTACTAACATTTTCTCTAAGTGTTTTGCAGCAGCTCTTCTAAAGTTTTTCCTGTTCGGTGATATAGCATTTGTTTTGAACTTATTGAACTGAGTTCAAAGGGTTCAAATATGTTGAACATGTTCAACATAGCAAGTGGTCAACAGTTTGACGTGACGTACATCTTGAACTACTTGAATACTCAAGAAGTCAATTCAAGATGTTCATATGGGTTCAATATTGGTGGGTCTCGCGGTTTCTAATGTTTTGGGAAGTGCATTCATTGCTAAATATGGAGAGGCAGAACCATATCTTAAAGTGATGTCATTCTTTGGCATTTTCAAAGTAAGTAAACATTTCAGGAACCGGCAATTTCTTAAAGCATGCCACCATGCATTCAATGCATGCGTGCGAGGTCTAATCCACCAACTTTCCGTGTCCAGACTAAAATTGTGAAATCATTGCATTTAATGTATCTGTATCATTACCTTTCTCAATAAGGTATGAAAATTATTTGTGTTCTGCATTTGTTACTTGTTGTTGGACCTTTGTATATGTTATCCCTAGATAGGAGTCTTTCTTGCTACTAGCTGTCATCCAATTATACAACTATGAAGGTGAGTCTTTCCTTATTTTCTCCAGTGTTTTCCCTTGCATTTTCTCTCATACAAAAGGTTTCACTGCAATCAAATTTAGGTTTCTTGTTTTGAAGTTATGAAGTCCACTCTACATTTGTTTGGAAACGTCTTTAGCTTGGCATCCACAGAAGCCATAGTTAGTGATACTGACCTGAAAGGAGAGAACCTTGAAGAGTTGAAAGAAAGGGTGTTCAAGGGTATTGATAAGTCTTTTTGTATAGAGATTTTGAGTAGTGGACTTTTAGAAGCCGCAGCCTTTCCTCCAGCAATTCCTTGTCCAGAGTTGGTTCGGGAATGTATTGCTAGATACGACCCAGTATCTAAAACTATTAAGAGAGATAATGGCGAAACCCTTCTTGCCATTAACCATGAGGTGATTGCTTCAGTTTTCAAGATACCGGATTACCAGTTTTCTAATTTTTCTCCTGCCCAGTCAATCAGTGAGTTCAATGTAGACAGAGCTGAGCACCAAAATAATGTGGTGAAATTCTAGTTGAAGGTCCCTCAAAGAGGTGGTTCTAGGTTACCCAAAAATCCTAACAAGAACCACATGTTGCCTCATATCCATGATGTGATGCTTCTGTTGCACCGAGCTAGAGGTTTTGCTGAAGCTTATAGCTTTGATGACTGGATTTATTGCTATGTGCAATTAGTTCTGGAAGGAAAACAATATTTGGATTGGGTAGAATTAATTACTGATTCAATGAGAGAATAGTTGAGTCTAGCCAAGCAGTTCAACAAAACTTCTTCATGTCCTCATATCTCTTGTATTGTCTAGCTTGTGTTAAAGAGTTAACGGGCATACCAAAGCAGCTTACTGAGGAGGATGTTCCCGTGTATGAGTTCTATCTTATGCTGCAAAAAGACAAAGCCCTACAAGATTTCAAAAGGATACCCAATGCTTTCCTGGGTGATATGTGTCATGAATTGAAGAGTACAAAGGCTAAATGGATTTCAGATGATGCACAAACCTTGATAAAGAAGTTCAATAGTTTTTACATCCAGTTCCCACGCTTTTGCTATATACGGGTAGGAGGCTTTGAAGAGGAACCATTCAAGCTCCCTCACTTCTATTCTGATTGTTTTGTTCTAGCAGAAGTATGCAGGCAACTAACCTCTGTGATAAAAAAGGCACAGCCTAAGGACAAGTGGGAAGGTCATTTTCCCATACAATTGGGAGTGTTGTCTTGTAATTCAATGTCTGATGCACTAAGTATAGGAGCAGACCTTAGGAATTTCAATTTTTCTTTGTATTTTGAAAGAAAAGGGTTTGATAATAAGGGATTTTCTCAGAGCCTTGGCCTAATGCCTTATCTTCCCACGCCATAGTTAGAAGATTTCTGGGAAGATTGTACAGATGAACTTGAAGTTTTCAAAAGGGAAAACATGAGATTGGTGCTAGAACAGGTTGTCTCTTTGCAAATAAAGTTAGACATTAAAGGGCTCGAAGAGGATTATCTTGAATTGTTTGAACCAGGATATTTAGCCCATGTAGAGACTGAAATGCTCCCAATTAATTGGGATGAGGAGGAAAATGATGATATACAATTGAGGACCAAATGAGTTCTAGAAAGAACCGTGGCATGGGTGGCTAAAAAGAAAGCAATAAAGTCAGGCGCCAAGTCCCTTTCTGCAAGAAATAATAAGGATCCTCTATCTTCACCAAAACATCCTTCTAACAATGCTCTTGTTCATGTAGGTAAGGATACCAAGTTTCCTCAGCCTAGATGCAGGTCTAGTCCAACTCTGGATTTTAGTACCCCTCGGCATACTCGATCATGAAGTGTCACCCAGAGGAAGATGGACCAGGTCAAGGATATGGGAGTAAAGGATGTTGTTCTTGAGGCTCATATTTTTGAAATTAAAGATTTGGATGGTGAAGATGCTAGTGCTCTGGACTCCCAAACAGTGACTGTAGCTATGATGCCACCGCCAAAGATGATTGAAGGAGCTTCTCATTCTGCTATGACCCCTAAATGGTTAACAACCTTAGTAAACAAGAAAAGGAGCTTTCTTCTTGTGACCATTTCGATTTAGGAAATGGTTGCTAAGTACACAGAGAAGAATCCAAAGCCGAGAAGGTTCAAGACCACTGCTCACTTGAACAATGATGAAGAAACTGGAAAATGGATGGCAGAAATTGCCTCGTACAAACCGAAAGAGGAAAACAGAGAGGCTGGTCCTGATGATTTCGAGATCACAAAGGTAGAGTTGGGAAAAATGAGTAGAGATACAGACAACCATTTTTTCCAAGTGTCAGCAAAGAAAATGCTTACCAGGTCAGAGAAGGATGGATGGGAGAAAAGAGAACTAAAATGACACATAAGTGTTTTGGCTCAGTTCATCGATAATATCACTTGCCTTGGAGTAATTCCAATATCTCATGCCACTGAGAACTTCGACCCAACTTCTCTGGAAAATAAGAAGTTAATGAACCAAGTTCAACGGGCTAAGAGCATTGCTGAAGTGGTTGAGAAGTGGATTGAATAGATAATCAAAGATGGTGAGAAGTACATTACTGACTCTCGAAAATTATGTGATGAAATATAGAGCCTTATTTCTAAAATTCAAAACTAGCTTGTGTCATGGGAGAAAGAAGAGCACAAATGGCAGAATGTCCTGCCTCTGTTTACCAAAATAGAAGAATATGGGTCTACCAGGTTTCTGACAGAACATTCAATTAAGCTAGTGGCTGATGAATGTCAGCTTTTTGTGCTGAAGAAAACTATAATTTGGTGAGTGCTTACCTTCTAGTCTGTGATTACGGATGCGAGGACCTCTGTCTATGAACTCCAGGATCTGCAAAGTAGTATAGTCAAGGATAATAAGGTGGTTAATCCTAATCATGACTGGGAGTTAGGAATCCATGGCTCAAGTACACAAGAAGCAATCAAATCTTTCCGATTGAACATGGAGAAGATCAGAGCCAAGGGTAGCTTCACGCCAGAAGATATAACCAAGGTGGCTAGGATTGAATCTATGATTTTCATTGGGAATGATCAACTGCCGAAACACTCAGAAAAGATGGTGCAACATAGGTGGAATAAAGAGGTGGCAAAGGCGAAACTCAATGCAATGAAAGTCCTGAGTCAATCCATTGTTCAAGAACTTACAACTGCTCATGACGCCCACGAAGACGGAGAAGATGACAATGATGGAATATGACATAATGCATCAATTTAGGACTAGTTTCCTTTATTTTTAAAAAAAATTCTCATAGTTATGCAAAGACTTCAGGACATCTGTCCCAAAATACTTCTTGTTGGTTTCGTAACTATTTTACCGGGGAGTGGTTGAGTTTTCAGGGAGACCTCCCCCATTTAGACTATAAATTAAGTAAAACAAATGGTAGAAGGGTTGGATTTTAGTAACTAATTTTGTGAGCTTCGACTCAAATTTTTGTTTTGGCATTTTTCTATTTCTAATCAAAGGAAGAATTAGATGGTTGGGACCTATTATTGAAAAAGATTGGCAGATGTCTTTTTGTGTCATTGTTGCATAAGGATATATATATGAAATCTGATCATATTGTTTTTGGGGAGAAGGAAAATTTGTGTATTTTGAATCTGAATAGATAACATGTCTTTGCATATGTTCATCTGATCAAGTAACAGTAATTGATCATTCCATTACAGTATTTCATTATTCCTCTGATGTTCTTTCCTTTGAATGTGTTGTTTACTTTAGAAAAGATTCATGATTGAGGGCAGATTTATCTTTTCTTAAATCTGTTCGTCTTTTATTAGTTTGTGTGGAAAAAGTACATTGAACTTTGTTTCAGTTGCTGTAGTTACATGCATTGAAAAATTAAGGAAAATAAGCTTTCATTGTATGTGAGATATGTGAAAAATTTCAGCCTTTCATCCAAGAATGAAATAGGTGGCCTTACATGCTTTCGGGTTAAAAGCTTTCATTCAGATATAAAAAAAAAGGAAAAAAAACACATTCCATGAAAAATTAAGATAGGGAGTTGTACCTATGCAAAAATTCAGAGGGAAGTGATTTGAACAACGCTTACCCAACTGTTCAGTGAATCATTTGTTCTTAGAATAAGGTAATAGAGTTTAAGATTAATCTTTTAAAAAAACAAAGAGCAAATCTATTCACTAACACATTATATAATAAGTTAGATGCAAGGAGATTAGATGCAATCAGGAGGGATAGAGAAATTAAAGAATTTGAACTTTTGAGTATGTGTGGCTCTACAAATAATAAGGAAATGAAAAGGTGTATAGATGTTGTAAATAGAACAATATTTAATAGCAAAACCCGACAAATAGGCCTAATGATGGGTAGAGTCAATGAGATAATAAATGAGACCAGAGATGGTTGGGCCGAACTCTTTCAAAAGAATCTTGATTTTCTCACTTCTCAAGAAGAATTTTCTAAGGCAACTACTCCGACCATTCTGGATAGATCAAAAGGGAAAGGAATTTTGGGAAGTTCAGATCAAATTTTGAATTAACCAAAAGATAGTCCTAAAAATTGTGAGAGTGTATAGACTAAACTGGCAGAGACTACATTTGTATAGTCTGGGAAAGGAAAAATAGATAATGTACAGGTTATAGATAATATTATGGATAATACTCTACTGATAGTAATAGATACTGCACTAAGTGGCAAAACCACCGGTGCAAAAGAGGATGAGAAAAGGGATACACCAGGAGAGGATAAGGAAGATAAGGAAAAGGTGATTGAACCGACAGTTGATTCCCCAACAAAATTTATGGCAATTGACACTTCTCAAGTCAAGAAGAAATCAGTCATAAAGATGAGTCCCACAGAGCTAATGATGATGGCTAATCAAAAGCTAATGAAGGAAGGATTTGCTGACAAAGGAATAATAGATCAATCAATAAAATTTTTGCATATATTGATTCCTGATTGTATGATTGAAAATGTAGCAAGCCCTTCTAGGAAGCTTAAGGCATTGACAAAGCACATATCTAAAAAAATTTAGTCATTGTAGCAGATTTCCAACAAGAAAACACTTGAAAGATTTACTCTGGCCAAGAAAGATGCTTTTGACTAGATTATTGAGATAGAGAAGAGGGAGGTTGAAGAGATACTTATACTTATTGAAAATTCTTTGAAACAATGTACTAACATCTACAGGGTCTGTTGTAATATAGAGATTCTTATAGAAAATGTAGATAAGAGGTTAAAAGAATTACATGAAAAGATTGCTAATATTGCTAATTCTTTTTATGGACTAAATTCACTTACAACTTCCATTGATGGACAAATTTTGACTTTGGAGAACCAAGTTTTTGCTTTTGAAAAGGAAAGAGACAAGATCATTTGGAGAGCATGGAGTCTCAGAGGTTTGGTGATTCTGAGATTAGATTCAATTGGGGTACATAAGAGGGAATGTATGGATATGTTTGTGAAGCCCACACCGATAGAAGTCACTGAGAAAGAAACACTGGCACATTTACTGAGTGGACTTGTATCCATATTTGAAACATTCAAAACTGGCTGGGATACCTATGTACAGTTGCTAGAGAAAGCTTATCCAGAAATCTTAAGATTGGTCAACCTCTGGTAAAGTAATTTGTAATTATTCTTTCAACTCTTTCACTGGTCTTTTGGATTGATGCCAAAGGGGGAGTGTATATTATGTGAAAAATATGTATATAATCCTAGGGGGAGGATATCAACAGAGTATATTGTAGATAGAGTCAATCAGCTCAGGGGGAGCATGTTTCATGTTTCAGTTGAACCAACAGGGAATCCATTTCTCACATGAGTGTTTCCATCAATACCAAAGGGGGAGATTGTTGGAAATTGACACTCAATGGATTCATATATTGTCATTGATGGAAACAAGATTCTATTGAAGTAATATGCTGGCATTTGGAGGCATACACCTGTAGATATTGACATTAGAGTATTTAGGTTCATCATCGACACTAATGTCGACACTGACATCCCGCACTTCAATGAAGCCGACATCAGTTCTAGATTTGAAAGGTTTTATTTGTAAAAACATTTTGTAATTATTATACAGGGCCAACATTGAATATATTTTTGTATTGTAAGCCGACATAAGGCATATTGTTTGTAAAGGGTATATAAGTCAGTACTATTAGGTCATTTTGAAATATGACAAGGTAGTAGAACAAGGTGATGCGAAGGATACGTATGTAGGTCATTTGTATGTGAATATAATATCATGTTATGATTAGTAGATGGTTTGTAAAGTATTCTTGGAGGAAAGGTGATACTAGTAGAAGGGTTCAAGATTTATGAACTAGTACAGAACAGAGCTTTAACTGGAACTCTTTTTGGCATTGTAGATATATTTTGTGAGCTCACCAATACTGTTTTATCTTAGTAGAAGCTTGTAGTCAGTGAGACTCTTTTGTGTTGAGTAGTGTGCTCTAGGTAGTGTGCCTTCCTGCATGTGTAGGCCCCCATGCTATGTAATATCTTTCATATGGCCAGTGAATTGATATTGTGGGTCACAAATCCCATTGTGGTTTTTCCTCTTTGAGGTTTTTCACATATAAATTATGTGTGTTATGGTGTTCATTCATGTGGCTGGTTTATTTACTTCATGTTATATGTTTCTTCATTTACGGGTTTATATTTGTATGTTATAAAAGGTTAAAATCTTGTATTACTGGTAGAACACTGATTCACCCCCCCCTCTCAGTGTTCTTGGATTAATTTTATTCCAACAGATATTTGTAGCATAATTCTTTCATAATCCCCTATTCACAGAGCAAATGATAATGTCAATAAATCATAAGAGATGTATAGAGAAATAACCAGCATCATCATGAAGCTCCAATATCATACTTCCATGGAAAGATGCATAGATAACAATGAAACCAAAGAAGTCATAGTCAAAAGTTGTTAAAACAAAAGATGATAGTTACCTGCCCTAGAAGACCTCCAATGATAGTCAATGATCAATAAAATATTGATAGTGGATAGATATTAAGCTTTATTAGGGTTAAGGACCATGAACATCAACAAAGAAACAACCTTTTCATAAGGATAGTCTAATGGCCACTCAAATCATTAGTCACAGTGTATTAGTTCATGCAAACCACAGAAATAAATATGCAACTCAAAAAGTCCATTAAACAATGATGATAAAAGTTACAAGGATTAGAGGACAACACACAATGTTTTGACAATAAAGTTCAAGCAATTAATGTGTGTCAGTACAGGATACAATGATCGGCCATAGAAAGGAGATAGCATTGTTATAGATCCTTATAATACTCAGATGAAAAGACAACTATAATGTCAAATTTAAAGCTGCAATCACAATGGCCAAAGAACACAAATCTGAATTATTTTTCACAGTTAAAAGTATTGGTGAAAATAAGAATAGTCAAAGCTCAGTTGCTTCCCTTCATATAATGTCAAAAGATGGAGTATCAGTGACTGTCAAAAGGTTTTTTTAAAATATCCATATAGAGCAGCATTATTCATCAATCATGCAAGGACTGTTAGATCATTAGAATAGTATCATGTGGGATTACTCTTGATGAGTTTAAGATAGTTACATAGTGTTGGGACACAAAAGACCCTCATAGCACCCATACCATAGCATGCACATAGTCATATAAGTCAAAGGACAGTCAAGCTTCACACCAAATCACTATGATAAACCAAATTGCTATTTTTACAAACATACCTTATAGATCACAAAGCAATATAATATTGACAAGGCCATGAAGTCACAAGATATAAAAGGACAAATTATATCAATGATTTAATGATGGACCAAACTTTGTGTCAAAATGGAGTTATGAATGACATAATCACTATCATATATACTAAATCTCAGTCAAGAATTGCAGTCATATGGAGATACCATTAGGAGAAGGTATCAATTAAAGAAAACCATCTTGATTCATTGAGCAATCTTCAGTCCAAAGGCAAAAATATAAATTAAAATAGTAAAGATCACAAGAACACACAAATATGGTTTCAAGATAGATAGAAAGAGGGGTGAGATGCGTGTTTGTTTCAAATCTAAGAGCATCAGTGTTACCACCTATATAGATTTAGGAAATAAGATCAAGTACAATAGTTAAGAATTTACAACTTTAGACAAAATATATTATTGAGCATACATAACCATTATTATTGGATCATGTTTTGAGACTTGATATCCAAAGAGCAGAGTGTTGGCAATTGACTCTTATCTGGTAATTTTAGGTGATATTTAGTAGTTGCATATTGTTCTAGGGTTTTCATTGATGGAAACTCTTCATGGTGTTTCAATCAGGTAGTCATGATTCATCTTATCTAAAATTTGGTGTCCACCGGTAGCCAGTTAACTAATAAAATACGGTATTCGGTAACGTGTTGGTCCAAAATGATTTCCGATGATTGCGGTATTTTGGGTGATTATTTTTGTGATCTCGGTGATAGGGAAGACCTTTGGGAAGTGTGTGATTATAATATTTTGGTCTAGTGCTATGTTTTGTTTGAGATTGAAGCCGACTTTGAGCTAAATGTTACATCTCTTGAAGTTGACTTGAAGGAGATTGCTCTTGTGTTTTGACCGGATATATAATATCGATTTGGCGATTAATTTTCAGTATGTTAGAGATGTGTTGATCTATTTTGGTGCGATTGAGTGTTGTTTCATGTGTGCATTTTCTTTCAGACCAACCAATAGCTAATTGAGATAGAAATATTCAGTAGAGCAAAAACAGTCATAGATTCAACACTTAATCGAAACTCATTTTTGCATAGTCAGATACTAATTAAGAGTTCATTTCATTGTATTTACTCATTGTAATCAAATTGTAAGTCAGTGAGACTTCCCTGAAGGTTGTAGCCTTCCAGGAAACTTTATTTGAGTAGTGAGATCTAGGTAGCGAGCCTGAATGCAAGTGCATTCCCAATCTATGTAATATTTATGTACTCCTGGCCATAGTATATGAATATTCTGGATTCTAACCCCACCATTGTTTTCCCTTTCTAGGTTTCCACATAAAAAATCTAGTGTTGTGGATTTATGTATTCTTTGTTTCATGTTTATTCTCTTTTCTATTATGCATTGTTAACCAATGGATAAAGAATAAGTTTGTGGTTTTAACTTCTGATAGATCACTGAATCACCCCCCCTCTCAGTGATCTCTGATTCTAACAATTGGTATCAGAGCCTAGTTCCTCTTAGGAAGCTTAACTGCTTGAGGAAGATCTGAGAGATTGATTCAATGGATTCTAGTTTTCAGAGACAACTCAATGTTGATCATTCGACATGTCAGTGCCTCCTATGGATTTGTGACATGGATTTCTCCTACCTCCCCTAGTTCCTTAATTCTGTCCACACGCCCATTCACTGAAAGTTTGATCTTTTGGTGTAATGGCAGCGGTGATTCCAATAAATGGTATTAGAGCACCAGGTCACGGGTTTGAATCCCTGGAGTTGCCCCTAGAATCCTTAGTAGTCACTAAGGGGGGATTGTTGGTCATTCGATGGGTCAGTGCCTCCTATGGATTCATGACATGGCTTTCTCCCGCCTTGTGTGGTTCCTTAACTCTGGCCACATGCCCGTTCACTGAAAGTTTGATCTTTTGGTGTAACGACATCATGATTCCAACACTCAATGTGGCACTTGAGGATCTTGATGTAGCCAGAAGTGAGGTCTGTACCTTGAAAAAGAACATGAATGTTGTTGATGAATTCATTAGTGAGCTAAAGGATCAAGCAAGTATCTGTAGAGAAAAGAGGAAGGAATTAATGGACAAGTTGAAGGAGAAAGAAGATCAGATCATGGAATTCTAGGATAAATTTGGTGAGGTTAACAAGCTTGAGAGAGAGAATGTTGCTTTGAATAATGAGATGCAATCCATTATGATGAGACTGACTAAATAAATTGAGGACCAAAAGAAGAATGCAAAAAATATGGTACAATCATTGAAGGAAAGAGTTGATGAATGCTTCAGGCTTACCTATAAGAATGATCAATTGAAGCTTGAGTTGACTCAATCAGGGAATAATGGTCAAGAACTTCAAAGACAGGTTGCTTCCTTGAGGGATGAACTTGCTACTACCAATGAATACAAGGAAATATCCAAAGCTAGTTCAACAAGACTTGATGAGATGCTCGAAAGTGGGAGACATGGAAAGGATATGCGAGGTCAAGGATTTTAGAAAGGTGAATCCTCTCGATCTGGACAAGGCAATGCTAAACTTTATTAGAAGAAGAGAAAGAATCCTCCAGTAAGACAACCTAATGCTCATAAATTTTATGGTAGATGCTTTACTTTCAACAAATTTGGTCATATGGTGAGTCAGTGTAGAAGTAGGATGAATAATGGTATGATGAAGAACATGAATAATGTTCCCACCTTTATCGGTCAGTGTTTTATATGCAATAATTTTGGACACAAGTAAAATGTGTGTAGAGCAATAATGAATAAATTTTAGAACAAAATATGCTATGCTTGTGGAATTTTTGGACATATTTTTAAATAGTGCAATTAAGACAAAATCAGATGAACTTCAGACTTATGAAGAATAATGTAGTTTGCCAAGCATGCAACAAAATCGGTCACATTGCAAAGTACTGCAGAAGCAAGAATAGTGCTCTGGTAGAAAATAATAAATCAGATGAGAAAAGAAAAGAGAAGGTAGAAGAGATCAAGGAGAAGCATGAGAAGATGTGGGTGAGAAAGGATGCATCCAGAGCTAACAACGAGTCTGCACCCGAATCTAGTGCAGGATCTTCAACCGACAACTAGGGCTTTATGCCTTAGGGGGATCTTTTAATGCAGATTCTAAGAACCCCCTCTTATGTGGTCTGCAATCAATTCCAAAAGGTTGCAGAGGGACCAAATCATATGTGTAGATGATATCCAAAAGTTTCTAAAGGATCTTGTGCTCCGGTATGAAATTTCATGAAGATCATGATAATCGGTATAAAGTTTCATGAAGATCATTATAGTGAAAAATTAGGGTTTTGAAGAATAAAAGTGCATTTCAAGACTTCATTCATCACAATGCGATAAAGCGAGTAAGAGTTGAGAGACAGAAAGCAACTTGGCGACCTCAACAATGATTTCAACAACTTCTGAGTGAAGTCTAGCACCTGGTTGTGAAGCAAGATACTTATCTATTGAAATTTTTAGCTTTTCACAAACCCTAGGATTCAAAATGGCTTTAGTTTTTGGTATAGTGACTCCTTTGGTGGTTGAGATCAAGGATAGGGCTCATCCAGTATTCAAGTAACATCCATTCAAATCGGTCAAGGATGATCCAGAAGGTGTGTTCTCATCTATGCCCTATGGTGTGTTGGACAATGAGGATATCAGGGCCTACATTCATTGTGACCTTGAAGAGCTTGGGAATGTCGATATGTTAGACCTTTACAACAAGCATTTGGCCAATGGTTTGGGAATTTTCAAACCCGAATATAAGGAGTTGCATGATAAGGGTTTCTCACAGTTTGTACATTTCCCATTGTTTGATGAGGTAGAGTGGATCCGCTACATCTTGAGCTATGTGCATGATGAATTCATATGGCTTGATAGACCCCACAAAATTACCAAGCAAGTGATCCATGTTGTAACTGGTTTAGCTGAAACTAGTGATGTGCCTAGCTTAAGAAAGGTTTCAAATGACACCGTCATAGCTACCACTGGATCAAAGTTTGATAATAGAGCCATGACTGTAAATGATATTTTGGAGAATGATGTAAAGTTTTCTTTAATGGTAGTCGGATACAAGGTCTACCAGTCCAACCGGTACAACTCTATCTCCAGTACAGCCATCTACTCCGCATATTAGATGCTTAAAGAAGACAAGAGGTATGATCTATGCATGATACTTCTAAATAAATTATTAAGAAATCTAAAAAATATAAAGTAGGACAAAAAGCACACATTTAAGTATGGTACACTCCTTATTTTCCTGGAACTATACTTCTTTCAAGAGATACCCAGTATCAATGGAAAGGTCCAATGAGCTTATGATAGATCGGTGGCCATGCAGATCAAGGAAGGTCTGTGGGGAGTTGGTGATGCTACTATGAGAATATTTTCCCTCTGGAGATACTTAAAAACCTTCCAATCCATAATGAAGAACAGGGAGGGAATTCCAAAGGAGGTGGTTGAGAAGTATGAGCAAACCATTTGCTTCATGGTAGATAAGTATCAATGTCTCATGGAAGCCGTGGAGCCCTAGATAGTTTGGATCATGCCCATCAGGTATGAAGTTGGCTCTACTACACTTGAGGTATATGCCCAACACCTTCTCAGTCAACTGGTTGACCCCAAGGAAGGGAGATTTGAGACATTCAAGGAAAAAGACCTTAGTTTGCACATGCAGTTCACTGCTCCTTCCCAGAAGAGAAAAGTCACAAAGATGGCAGAAGAAGTAGTTGCTTAGATGGGCTTCACCAAGGAGGAGGTGAAGAAAGCCAAAGAAAAATATGCTCAAAATAAGGCAACTAAGTCTGCTCCTACTCTAGTGGCATATCCTTCTAAGCCTACTCCATCTAGAAAAGGTGTGTTGAAGCAAAAAGAAAAACCCAAGAGAACAAAAGTTGCAGTATCTCTAGTGGCCTCAGAAATTGAATCTAAGGAAGAGGTAAGAAGAGAAAATAAAAGAGGTGAATTTGTCAAATAGGTGAGAAAGCCTCAATCCAGTGGAGCTCAGCCTAACAAAAAGACTAAGTCAGATCCCGCTCCCTCCAGAAGACCTCAATGAGGCAGACAGGTGAAAAGTCAACTGGACAAAGATCTTGAATCTAGAAATATACAGGGTAAGTATACAATAATTCCTCCACTATCAGTAGATCAATTGATAGATGAGATATTAGTGAATGGAAATTTAAAGAATCTTCAAGCAAATTTTGACAATTTCGATGATGTTGATCAAAGAAAAGTTGAGGAGGCGGTAGTATTATACTTGCATAATTTTAGTAAGACATTAATTAAATTAGAGAAGTCCATTCTAAAAGACCTGTACAGTATAATAGATGCTAGAAGGATAAATGCGAGTAAAATGGATAGAGAAATGAAGGAGAGAGAACTTGTAAATAGATGTACATATATTACTCATGATGAAGTTAACAGATTAATTGAAGAAGCCAATAAAAAGTAATTTAGAAGTAAGAACTTAATAAATAGGTTGATGATTGGTAATGTTGAGGAGGTCAAAAAAGAGATAGAGGAAATATGGAAGAAGATCATTCAAAATGATCCTTTGTATAAAGATGCATTTAAATCATCTCAACTGAAAGATGAGCAAGGTGATTTCGGATGTCAGAAGGTTGAGACTTAGTCTAAAGATCAACCAAAAGACAAAGATAACACCACAATTGATCTTGAGACTAGTGACAATCCTTCGGTGACTGACAGCTCTGCAGCCCCTTAAATTTAATAGACTGCTATTGGAGACAAGGGTGAGAAGAAGGATGTTGAGTCTGGAGAAGCTGAGACAACTAACGTGGACAAAGGCAAAGGCATAGATGATCTGGAAATTGCCACTCCTCCGGTTATAGAGATCCCACCTTAGATCAATCTTGATTGCTCGGTTGATATTGGAAAAATGTCTCCAACAGAGAAGCTTAAGCTTGTTGCTACAATCCAAGCTCAAGCTAGCCAAGACCTCATGAAATCAGAGATTGAAGATAAGAAGTTAATTTTGATGTCCATTGATGTTTTGCAGAAGGTGGCTACCAATGTATAGTTAGATTCAAGTAATAGCCCCTCCGGTAAATTATTGCAATTGATTAATAGTGTAAATAGAAACTTTCACTAATACATTTGGTCTAGATTTCCGACAGAGAAGGTATATTGTGACCAAATTTGATTGTTTTTTTTAAAAATGCCCGAATTCGTCAAAATTTCGACATTAATTTGACATTTGGTTTTGACAAAAAAGGCATTAGCAATAAAATTCGTTTTTTTTAAAAAAAAGTGCTCGCGTTCGTTGGAATTCCGACGACAATGGGCATTACTTAAAAAAAAAAAGAGGGCAAGTCATTTGAATCCCGCACAGGCATCCGCATCGACTTCAACCCTCGACAAGATAAAACCCATGTTGAAGGAATTTGTAAATTGCAATCCCACGCAGGAGGTAGATTCTTCAACTTAATTTCATCATGCAAAAATTTACACCATTCAAGAGATTCCTTTCAAGAGATTCTACAACTTTTTATTTTATACATGCTAGCTATGCCTGCATTCTTGTGGGATATTGACCGATTGTGGAAGTAACTCTTGGAGTATGAGAGATTCTTTTTTATGCAAAATATGTTAGGAAATGAGACATGTGGTGGTTAATTTCCCAAGTTTTATATGCATGTTGGTCAATCTCGTATTCATATTGATTATCCAATCTCGGGCTGAATGACTCCTGGTCAAAGGTGTGGTTCCCTGAATGCGTAATCCCTATAGGAATCCACTCCCTATAAAACCATAGATCTATGATTGAGGAGTGAGTGTTCAAGTTTGTCAAAGCAATCCCTTCCTCCTGTATACGTGTTGATTAATCATTATTGTACAAGCTAATATATAGGGCGGTGTCTGCCTCTAGCCGCTGAATCGATGGAGATCAAACCAACGCACAAACAAACAATGGGAATGAATATTATTCAAGTGATTTGCAACCTTCATTTAGTGTTGTTTGGGCAAGCCTTTCTTTCTCTTTCCAACCAGACTTACACACCCAACCCGGAAGCTCTAGGGAGATACAATTGTGTTTGGTTCAGCGCAATCTCAACGTAGAAGGGGTGGAATGAAAAATCTCCAACCACACAAATTATCACTTTGTGTTTGTCTCTATTCTATCCCATGCTCTCAACCAATGTTTGGAAACCTAGAGAAGTGTGTGGTACAACATAGGAGTCCAATCATGATCCACAAACTAAAGAAATGATTGTTTAAAGGCTCAGATCGGGAGGTAGATTAATAGCACATCGCATGGCAAAAAGTATTAACAACACTTTCATCATGAAAGATATCATTAGAGTAAAATGACACACTACAACATTAGTGATTAATTGTTGAGGGTAGTTGCAATTTCTAGGTGGGTAGTAGCTAGGTGGATGGATTGATATTTGCTTTAGGTCAATGGGTATGTTTGGCCTTTAAGAATTTCCAATCTCTTATAAATCTTGATGTTGGGGTCATGATTTGTAATTAACATAAAATAGAAAGCTAGTCTACATGACCCCCAAACCATTTTCTTACTATCTCGGGCTATCCCAGTTTAGGGTATTGGCAATTTTTACTAAATCTTCTCTAGTTTAGGGTATTGGCAACTATCTCTCCTTTTGCATAGTTTTAGGTGGCATACAAATTCATTGCCTTCTTTGGCTTCCTTGCGGCCTCAACCTCAATGATCATCTTTTGTAAACTTACTTTCTTCAATACTCTCTTCTTTATCTTTTCAAAGTTGAATTGTAGCCACTTGGGAACATCTCTATTCTCATCACTTTGGATGGATGGGTTCATGGTAGTTACAACCTACTTTGGCCTTTGTTCTTCATCTTGTTTCTTGTGCACCTAAGTTTAAAATTCTGGAGGAGTCATCTTGGGGGTGGGGGCCTAGATAGATCCTCTTTTTCTTGTTCTCCATGCTTCTTTGACTCCATATTCTAAGTTCCTTCTGACTTATATTTCATTTTCATGAGTCAAATTATAGTTCTTAATTCAGTTATAGGCTAGTATCTTGTGTGTTGATTTTACCTCTTAGTTTGATAAGGTTTTGGGTGGATTTTAATCTCTAATTTTGAGGAAAAAGTTTCCCTACAAATGTAATTTCAAAATTCATTTTGAGGGTCTAAGAATTGATTATTTAAGGTCCAAGTTTAGTAACACTAATTAGTTTGTTTTCTTTCAAAAGACATTTAGCAAGAGGTTGTAGATTGAATACTTGTGCTTTGTTGGTATATTTTGAAGAATTAATGGAAATGAAGTTCATAGTTTGCAACAGTATTGGTAGTCTTTTTTAATTGCTTGGTATTTTTCTATTTCTTTCATTTTCCTTAGTCCTAAATTAATATTTACAACTATGAAACATCTTCTCTATTATAATCAGTTTGTGCATCTTTCGTGGTGATTGAGGTTAATAATGAACATGTGAATGAATAGTAGTAGTTGTTCTAGAGATTTCCTTGGTCTCATTTTCATGTTACAATTGGCAATTTTGGCATGATAAATTATTTACATACAAGATTATTTCTAGATTTTGTTGATAATGTGGGTTTAGGTAATACTGATGATTCATTTTATCATAGCCTTGTTATATCTTTTGCAATTTATTTTAACCTTTTAGCTTAGGCAGATTGAGAAATCGACATTTCAACTTGATTAGTGACATTTTCCCCTTGAACAAACTGGCCACATGAACACTTTGTTATCTTGTATCATTGCTACCTTGGGAGGTATGGCTTCCTAGGAAATGATAAATTCTAAAGGTAAGCTAGCTTAACTCAAGGGACTGAGATGGTATCCTACCATGAAAGATGATAGTTCTAATCAAAAGACTACCTAGTGATATGAAAGTTGATGCAAGATAGTAAGGACAACAAGGAAATTTATTTTGAACTTTGACAAGATTGAATCTTTGGGTGGAAGTTTGAATGGATTGATAGAGAAAAGGCATGGTGATGCAGAGAATACAATAAACTCAACCAAATAGGGAGATATTTCTCCCAACTCACCTATTTAACTAGTTGTCAACCCTTCACTAACTCACAAGACCCCTCACAAGGCCACAAGTTACTCAAAAGGATTCAATACCCCAAAACACACCCATACTCACCAACCCTCACCCAACCATTGAATCACACTCAAATAGGAAAAATAAACATGTCCAAGTCACAATCCAACTCTCCAACATTCAATCACCACCAACACCCTCAACACTTATTCACGCAAATCCTCCTTCAACTGGGTCTTCTAATCCCCCCTGGTACTCAACTCACAAAATATATTAGATATATAAAAACCAATATACTTTCAGACACTCTTACAAGGACCACTCAACATATACCACCATGGGTCTTTACCCTCCAAACCACCCAAAGGTCAAAGGAAGATTCACTACTGCAACAATCACTTTTTGTGACAGTCTCAAGCACTTAGGACAGCCACTCCGTTCATGGCCTTTCTTCTTCACAACACTCTCTAACATTAACTATGATGATATTTTACCTCCTTAAACCTTACACAAACACCAAACTCAATACCAAACTCCTTCCCAATCTCGCTAATGGACTAACTCAACTCACTGTCAAATTGTGACAGTCAAGGCAAGGTTTAGGATAGTTGTACACCCTCACGGATTGATGGGAATTTTTGGTCACCAAACACTTGGATTATGTTTTTAATTCCCTCAAAAATTCCCAAATCCCTTAACAAGACCATTCAAGGACCCTTGAGTCAATTACACCATCCAAAATCCATGCATACATTGTGTTCTCATATTAAGACACAAAAATCAACACCTTCCACATATTTGCATGTGCCAAAATGCTCATGAGACCCTACAATGAATAAGAAAACAAAATAAATGATTTTATGGGTCATACCATGCCTTTAAATTGATTTATCAACATGGAAATGACCCCTAATGCATTTTAGTTTGCCTCGGGTTACCCTAGACTAGGTTTTTGACAGTTTTCACCAATTTGGCTATAACTTTTGCAATATAGAATGAAACAAGATGAAACCAAAGGGAGATTGAAGAGGATTGAACCCTATTACACATTAAATAGATTTTTCAAGAAAAATAACATGATAAAGAATGCCAAACTCCAATAGAGTTTGCAACGTTAAAGAACTCAGAAATTGCAGGGTAAAAATGAGATATTCATTAATTCTGCTTAGTTACAATGCTCAACCGACCCTTGGTTGTGGAGAGTGCCTTATTAAACTACTCAAAATCCTCCCTCAATTGTTAGAACCAAATTTTAAAATTTTCTCAACAAACTAACACCTAATTGCTCATAAAATGCACAAAACGTTGCTTTAACAATGTTGAAAATATTAGCAACTTTGTCAAAAATTGTTCCTAGACTCAACCCAAGACCACTATGACTCAAAAATGATAGAAATAGGTTCAAATAGGTCTATAATACCTTTACATATAACAAAACATCACATTTGACCCATTGAGACATATTTGCAACATAGTGACAATTTTGACAATATTGATCATCATGGCCCCCACTAGGACTCAATACACCATCTAATGGTCTTAATGACATTTATTACATGAAATATGGTCTTCTATGACCTTATTCATAACCAAACTCAAAAATATTGACCTATTACTAAATTGGCTTCATGGTGGCCATCTTGTGCTAGGTGCTCTTGCCCAAAAGGATGATATGATACAGTGGAGAGAAATATGAGGGGGAGTGGTAGGAAATGTTAAGGGTAGCTATTATGTGGAGAAAGAGGAGGGAATGGGATGTGTGGGGAAAGGGGGAAATAAGGGTTATAAATGATGGAAGAAGGAGATACGTGGGGGGGAAATAGGTTTAGGATGTGGGCGGTAGAAGGGGTTGGAGTTTGGATATGTTAGGAAATAAAGTGGAGTGGGAGGTATAAAGGGGTAATGAAAGGGTAAAGGGGATGCAGGTTATAATGGGAGTTATAAGGGGCAAGGAAATAGGGTAAGGAGGTAGGGTGGTAGGTTAGGATAGGTATAGGATATGGGTAGGCTAGGATGGGGGTAGGTGATAAGATGGAAAGGGTAGGTTAATAGGTGTATGGTAGAGGTAAGCTTAGGGAAATAAAGGAAGTAAGACTTATGGGATATGGGTCAAAATAGGTGATTTTAGAGGAATAAAGGGGTAAAGGGGTAGGTATTGTGAAAGGGAGTGTGAGATATAAGGTATGAGGGGAAGTGAGATGCTAGGATAGAATAGGGGTAGGCATAAGGTGGAAAGGAAGTTAGTGGAGGGAGGTGAGGGTGTAAGATGGAAGGGTAGGTTTAAGTTAAGATGTGAAGGAGGTTAAGGCATGGGGTATCAAAGGTGGATAAAGGATAGAGGATAGGAAGGTAGGTGAGTTAGAAGGTATGTTAAATGGAAGTGAAGAGTGTTAGGGGATGTGGAAATGGGAGGAAATGGAAATGGGAGTGATTGGGTTTGGGCACCCACTGACAGGATCGACATAAGTGGAAGGCATTATGCCTTGGCTGGGCAAAGGGAATGTTAAACCTCACTTCATTTCAAAGAGAAAGACTTGGCCAGCTCCTGAGCAACTACAAACAAAAGGTTAACAACAAAGACTCGACAACAACCAGCTAAGCTAAGACAACTAACCTATAAAGCAAAAAAGTGGGGGTCCCCATTTGCAATGGGGCAATGTGTGAATACATCACAACAGAATGTCACTCTTTCCACTTACCTTTCTTTTTGTGAAAATTCATAACACTATTCTAGAAATGATAATATAGATCCTCATCCACTAAAAAATAATTATAATGGTAAAATTTATAATTGTAAAATTAATAGACCTGTTGTAGGGTCCTCCAAGCCTAGAGTAAGGAGTTTGAAGCATAGATACATTGATTTGGCCTTGTGGCCATCAATGAGTGTTGACCCAATATGAGATGTCTTGAGACTGAGAATTTTGGAAGTGTGGCATTGTTGAGAGCCAACACTTAGGTGTGAACCCTATCTTCACAAATTATGATCAGTTGCCATGAAACCCAACCCTATCCTCATGGTGTTAGCTCAATTCATATTAGTTTTCCCAAGCCTAGAAGCCAAGTAATGTATCCAAGGGTGTCTAGAAAAATGGAGTGTATGATCATTGAATTTGTATGTTGAAACCATTATACATGCCCCTCCATTGAGGGTATTGAGGAAGATTGGGAATAGTGTGTTTTGGTGAAGAAACATGATGTGAGAATTTTGATGCAAAGGCAAGGGTAGAACTCAATATATCATATTAGGACATCAACCACATTGATTAGGTAAGCCAAATAAGGTCTCTCCAATGTTTAAGATACATAAGAGCAACATTAGTCATGTAAGTATGCATGAGCATGGGAATTCATAGTTACTTTCCTTTTAGACTAACTTGTGTGTATGACTCTCAATGGGCATATCACCTTCTCTAAATCACCACAAAGACATTAGATATGTTGTGAGATGAAAAAGAAGAGTTAAATGGTTTTGGTTCAATTTGCATAATTTTTATGTTCAAGTAATTTAATTTGGTATATTATACTAAAACATGATTTCATAACTAATATTTCAACTTCTATATAACTAGTTCTATAGCCCAATTTTTTTGCCTGTGAAGAAAGACCATGTCAAACAATATCAGCGAACAACAAAATAAGGAGACAATTGCTAGATTGTGGTATAACTTGAAAAGAAAAGGTGATGGAAAATGTTATTGTCTTTGCAAAATTTGTAAGGGGTTAAAGACTTGAAGACTTCTAATCAAAACAACTAAGAAACATTGTAGGCTGCATGGTCACATTGACGGTGGACATGATTATCATCCATTGGTAAGTTTTTCATTATATCATTTTAACAATTTATATACATAAGAAATCACTTGATGATGAGATCATGATCATGGTTTATTCATGCTTATTAATTTTATATAGGTCGAGCACCCCAGAGCACATGATATGGATCAACACAACCCGAAGAATATGGTTTTTGAAGTAGAGGAACATGGAGGTGTGAATATCGAAGCTGAAGATAACGATCCCATGGAAGATGATGATCATGAGCCACAAAACACAATTGAAAATGATGGTATAAATACATTGATCCATGACACATTTAGTACTAGCACAACTGATCATGATGATGAAGATGACCTTGATGTTGTTCATGATGTCCCTCTACTTGAGAAGGCATCTGAGGCCCTTTACAAAGGCTCCCAGACAACTCTTATCTCCATTGTATTATTTTTGGTGAACTTGAAGGTTATGAAAGGTTTGTCCAACATAACAAGCTCACGTATGTTAAGGTATGTCATATATGTCATTATAGTTAATAAATGGTGAATCATGTTGTACCATTAATATTCTTTATATTAACAAATTATATTTTTTTGTTGTAGATTGATAGGTGAGTTTTTGTTACCACCATCAAATATTCTACCTTGCTCATACTGAGAATTATTTGCCATTATGAAAGATATTGAAATGGAGTATCAAGCAATAGATGCTTGTCCCAATGATCATATTATATATCACAAAAAACATGAATTTCAAACTGAATGCCCTAAATGTCATATCAATAGACATCAAACAAATCAAATAACAAAAAGGGTTCCTCTAACCCTATGGGCTCGGACAATAGGAATGTTGCTCTGAATTCTAAGGAGGATGACAATCCCAACTCTGTGGGCACTGAACAGGGTAGGGATTTTGCGACCACCATCTTTAATACCCCCCGTAACTATACTCTGGAGTCCTTCAACTTCTAGAAATGGGTGGTCAACAACATTACTAGCATGCAAAGTAAACAAAGGGAGTTGGAAAACAAGATTAATAAGTTGATTAAGGACTCTAGGAAAAAGAATGATGAGACGGAAACCAGTGAAGCTAAAGACGAAATCGAGATGGAGGATTGGCTGGAAAAAGATTTGATCAAAGGGTATCTGAAACACCTAGAGGATGTTATAAGAACCTTGAAAGAGTAGACTGAAGAGGATAAAGACAACATCAACTCCTGGGTCACCCATACCAAAAAGGCCCTAAAAAACTTCATGAACCATAGCCTCCAGGTCCTCAAAGTCTCATCATTGAACATGAATGCTTTGGTGGATCATCTGGAAAGGAAAAATTAGGAAAAGAATCTAGTTGTCATTGATGATATTCCAACTCCAGCACCACCCACTAGACTCCCAAGCATAGAACAAGGCAGAACACTACTGGGATGGAGATCAATACGAAAGATAGCAAGCTGAGAGAGGAAAACAATGACTTGAGGGAAGTGGCCAAGGTGATGATGCTCTTGGTTCAAAATGCTGAGGAATCTATTAAAGTTTTCAATTAATTTGTAATGTTGGGTTTGGAGCCAACTTCTTATTGTCTTCTTGCTGTCTTTTTCTTAGCTACTGGTTTTTGTGCTGGTGTTTTGCAGCTGTTTTGTTTCATCTCTTTAATGCTTATCTTTCAAATTGTAATAGGGTTTTGGGTCCCCTAAAACCTATTTTTACATAATAAAAAACAAAAAGGGTTCCTTGCAAGGTTCTTTGCTATATTCCCATTATTCCACGTATGCAATGATTATTCAAGTGCACTAGCTTGGCACAATTTATGGATTACCATGCACGCAATAGAAGTCGAGATGAAATTATTCGAATGCTTGTGGATGGTTCAACATTTATGGACATAGAGGAAAAGTGGCCACACTTTAAAGAA
The DNA here is from genome assembly GCF_030272615.1 of Cryptomeria japonica. Classification (NCBI taxonomy): domain Eukaryota; kingdom Viridiplantae; phylum Streptophyta; class Pinopsida; order Cupressales; family Cupressaceae; genus Cryptomeria; species Cryptomeria japonica. Next base: position 418,799,218 of record NC_081406.1, on the reverse strand, counting down.
GAACCTTGTAATATCAGGCTTTCATTGGCAGTGGACGGTGTCAATCCATTTGGAGAGTTGAGATCTGTTTACTCAATGTGGCCTATTTTTGTTATCAACAATAACATTCCTCCATGGATGTCAATAAAGAGAGAGCACATAATGTTGGCAATGATTATTCCAGGTATTTTATCATTTAATAGTCATCTACATTTAATTATAACTATTGCAGTAAAATGGTCTTAATAATTATATAATGTTTTTGTTCATTCGATTAGGTAAGTACCAAGTTAAAGATATGAATGTATATATTAAGCCTCTTATTGACAAGTTGCTCGAGTTATGGAATGGTGTCACTATGTATGACGTCTCTAGACCAATAGGACAAAGACAATTTTAATTCCATGTGATGCTTGTATGCACAATACACGATGCCCCAGGGATAACACATTTTTGTGGTATGTTATAGTGTTCAAGTTATGCATGATAATTATAATTAAAAAAAATAACATATTTAATCCAATTATACATTATCTTGTAGGTCTTCAAACAAAGGGAAAATTTGCATGTCTCATTTAAGGTCCAAAGATGAAATCTCGTCATTCAAAAAGTTTAGGAAAGTAGGTGTTTGATGAGTATAGGCATTTTCTCCACAAAAATCATAAGTATCAAAATACTGAAAAAACAACTTTTCAATAGGAAAGACGAGAATACATCAAAGCCACGAAGAATGACACCTCACTTGTGCAAGTTTTAATATAATTAAATTAATCATCAAGGTAATGCCATTCCATCTAATGGTTTATGTCATAAAACATCTTTTCTATTGTGTTTTGTTTATTGATGATGTGATTGGTGATCGTGAAGGTCGTCAAGGCATAAATGACCACCTTCCTAAGGGACTAAAAAGTTATCCCTGACAATTTAGTAGGTTGCCCTACTACGAGCAGTTACAAATTGTGCATTTGTTTGATACTATGCATATTAGAAAGAATATAACAGAGACAATATGGAAAATATTGGATGGAAGGCGTGACAAAAAAAAATGTCAAAATTTGTAGTGACATTCAGGATTCCAATCATGCAATGAAAAATGTCATTCAATCAAATAGCCATGGAGACCAAATTAATAAAAGTGACCTTCCTTGGTTATTAATAGACCAGCAAAGCATTGCTACAAAAGAAGTCATACGAAAAATTTGATTTCCCACAGGATTTGTTGCGAACATAAACAATCTCATATCAAAGAAAAATAAATTTAGGCCAGGGATGAAAACGCATGATTGGCATACCTTCATTAAGATAATTCATGTTCTTGTGTTTTTACTATATATTTGTATACTGCGCATGTACTTTTCATTGTATATATTAGAAAAAAATGAAAAGACAATTTTATAATTGATGCAGTACGTTCTACCTCTATCTCTCCTAGATGACTTCAATAATAGTGTCAAGCAAGTCATATATGATCTTGGAAAATACATGAGGTAAGTAGTGATATTTCTTCAGTTCGTTGTATAGATATTATATTTGTGATTTGTTTTACTTGTTCTGAAATATTTTTTTTTGCATCTTGAATATCTTGTAGGTGGTTGTCATGTAAAGAAATCCATAAAGAAGATATAAAATATTGGAAGAGAAAAATTCCTCACCTAATGTGTGAAATGCAAAAGTGTCTACCTTCAGCTTTTTTCAATGCACAAGAACACTACCTCATACACCAAGTTGAGGAGATTGAATTGTGTGGACCTGTACACACTAGGTCAATGTGGATGGTTGAGAGGAACTTAAAATTTTTGAAGGATTTGGTTTGACAAAGAGCACATCCTGAGGGTTCTATGGTGGAGGGATATATGGTATACCAAACTATGGTGTACATTTCTGAATATCTTCCTAAGTTTGCAACAAAGATCCACGTGGATCACAATTGGGATCCCAAACCCATTAACAAATTCGAAGGGGAATACTTGATGGGGAAAGGTAGATTGAGGAAAGTGAGAGGTAATTATAAGATTTTATTGTAGTTAATTAATTCTTAATCTTCAAAATAAATCGGTTGTAAGTCGTCTATTTATTTTTTGTACAATTGGTCGAGAGTGGGATGCAATACAATTGTATATTGCAAACAATCTTGATTGGATGATGATATGTATTGAATGTTGTCAACATTCTGCTATTACATTAACATGGGAAGGTGTGGCTTCATTGGTTAAAGAACCTCATCGTAATGGAGATTCCAATGTTATGCAAAGGGAAATTGATTTAGCATATGGTTTAAGAGATAAACAGGTATGTATAAATTTATTAACCACCCATATGCTTATCAACTCACGATGCAATAATTTTTACATGTTTGAAATATTGCAGGTCAAACACCACAATGCTATGTGCTGCAATGGTCATAAATTTCGCATCAAAAAGTTCGATGACATGAAGAAAACTTGTGATTTTCAGATAACTACAGTCTTTGAGGTGATAAATATTTCATGGAGAAACGACATACATCCTCAAGAGTCTCAAAATCAATACTATTGCATTTTGGATGATATACTTGAGTGCGACTTTAATTCCTTCAAATTAGTTTTGTTCATCGTCAAATGGTATAGGCTATGATTGAATAAAAATGATCCTGATAGAACTATTATTGAACATGATAATGGTTTTACAATGGTTAATACAAGGTCATTTGAACCAGTTGGGGATGAGCCCTATGTTCTTCCAAGCCAATGTGAGTAGGTATTTTACTCAGAGGTTCCACATAAACCGGGTTGGTCATTTGTTGTTAGACATGATCCAAGAGGAAGGCATATAAAGTATAATGTAATGGAAGAAGAAGATACCGAAGAAGTAGAAGATGATGTAGATGATGATCATGATTGATAGTTACTCGATGATGATGAATAAAAAGAAGTTGATGATGATGATGATGATGATGATGGTGATGGTGATGGTGATGGTGATGGTGATGATAAAGTATAATGTAATGGAAGAAGAAGATACCGAAGAAGTAGAAGATGATGTAGATGATGATCATGATTGACAGTTACTAGATGATGATGAATAAAAAGAAGTTGATGATGATGATGATGATGATGATGATGATGGTGATGGTGATGGTGATGGTGATGGTGGTGGTGGTGGTGGTGGTGGTGATGGTGATGGTGATGGTGGTGGTGGTGGTGGTGGTGGTGGTGGTGGTGGTGGTGGTGGTGGTGGTGGTGGTGATGGTGATGGTGATGGTGGTGGTGGTGATGGTGATGGGGATGGGGATGGTGATGGTGATGGTGATGGTGATGGTGATGGTGATGACGAAGATGATGATGGTGGTGGTGGTGGTGATGATGATGATGGTGATGATGATGATGAAGACGATGATGATGATGATGATGATCATCATCATCATCATCATCATCATCATCATCATCATCATCATCATCATCATCATGATCATGATCATGATGGTCATGATGATGAATGAAATGTATGAGGTATGCAATTAGTATATTATCTATTTAATATTGATTTCTTGATAGAAATTTGACTTATATGGTTACATAATTAATTCATTATGTTTTGAATTCTAATGCCATTACATAATTAATTCATGATGCACCTTTTAATGTTTTTAACTCATGTTTCGTGACCTCTAGCAGGTCCTTATAGTAGAACTATGCCACCCGGAGGAGATGGAGATAGGGAGAGTGACTATTTATATGACATTTTTTAAACTTTGTGTTTATTTATGGAATTTAGATTATTTGTTAGCTATGTGATGGATGTTGATTTGGAATACATATGTGATGGATTACATGTTTATGACAATACATGTGACATTTTTTGAACTTTGTGTTTATTTATAGAATGTGGAATGTTTATTACCTATGTGATGGATGGTGATTTATGATACATATGTGATGGATTACATGTTAATGATGACACATATGTGATGCTAATTATGATGCTCAATTACATATATGATGATACATCATGTGATGCTTACAATGCTTATGATACATATGTATTTATTGTTTATCAACTTATAAATGTAATGCTTATGATGCTCAATTGATGGTGTTGATTTCATGTATAGTCCCTGTGTGATGTTGTCACCCTTGGTGGGAACAGGTCATTGACTATAGACATCATCAACCCTTTAGTTGAGGATCCTACATAGTCTACATAAAGTAAAGGTAAGGAATTAAAAAATTTACAATGATTATGATGGCAACATCTTTTTTTTATTTAATACTCTTTTTGTCTACAAAGTTCATGTTGTTCAAGTTGTGTACTATGTAATTTTTAGCTGACATAAGATAATTAAATTACATGTGCAAGAACCTGAAGCCCTTTGACAAGGATCCTGCATTGTCTCATGGATTGATAGGTATAAGTCAATACATTCTATAGAAACAATTTATTTTTAAAAAATTACTTGGAAAACAAACTTCCTCAGTTTTTCAAACCTCGAAATTAACAACAAATCTAATACAGTTATCAACACTTGAGGACCCAGTTGGACTTATTCAAATTTTAATCTCAACATCAACTTTAGGGCCGACTTCTTCATCAACATTACCCTCATTTGAAAAATATCTCTCTCATTACCAACTAACTCTCTCATTTGATGGAGTGCAGGTGCCACCAAATAGGTATTTGTCATATGTGTCTTCCTCGAGTGAGGGAAATGCAGGAATAGAAAATGAAAGTGAGACATGTAGTAGGTCTACAATAGGGAGATCAACTAGAGGTCAAAATATTAGAAGAAAATTCAATAAACGCATGAAATTTTTCCTTGCTCAAGGGGGGTCATGTTCTTATGATGATGAGACCAAAGGCAACATTGAGGTGCCCTTGAGGTACAAACATCTACAGAAACAATGGGTACCCAAGGAACTTCCTCCAATAAACACCAATTTTTGTGTTAACGATAGGATATATTGCATAGCACCTTCGTCGTTATATGGTTTGGGCCTATTTTCCATGGACGACATAAAGGTCTGTTACAACAAAGTTGCTGAATTGATGGAGTTTGTCAAACCTTGTTATAATTACAATAATTGGATGTAGATTGTTCGATATTAAAAAGTATGCGTAGGTATGCATTGTCAGCAAATTATATACAACAAAAATATAATGATCAAAGTAAACGAGTGGCTATATACATTGATGGAAGGCCAAAAGCAACAGGGAATATTATAGGTTTTATAAATAGTATGCGACCTCAATCAACTAATAAACAACCCAATTGCATATTTGAGGCACGCGAGGGAAATCATGTATTCGTATGTGCGATAAAATCAATAAGTGCAGGGGAAGAGCTGCTAATCGATTACAATTTGAAATGTATAGATACAAACAAAGTTACTATCATTGGGGTGGTACGTACTATATACCATTTAAATTAACCAACCTCCAATTAATGACTCCAATATACCATTCTATTATGAAGTTCTTTTGCTACGTCTATAGGTTTAATTTTGCTAATATTTTAATATTTTTTCTTTGTCACAGGGCGACATGGATCCATCACATAGCACAGATAGGGATGTAGGTCACGACACTTCTACCAAGCAGGTAAACCTCATTGTAATTGTACAAATTAGATAGAAGCAAACTATTACATTAATATGTTCTTTTTTTGAGTGTTTTAGACTAATTTTGTAATTGTTAAAGATATTCTTGTCACAGACGGATGTTCGGGGAAAGGGAAAGGGAGCTTCATTACCTAAGCACCTCTCTAGGGATGTGGACTCAATGGGATTAAGCAATGATGACCCTAGAAATTCCACAAACCCTATGGAATTGTTAAAAAAGTCTATTAGAAAAATTAGTAGAGAGATTGTTGCTTTGGCATCCGTGGAGCCTCGGACTGATGAGATATGAGAGGGTGCAAAAATTGATTCAAACAGTAGACAACTTGCAAGTAAGTAGTAATAAAACCTTTAATTATAAAAAAAGTTCAATAATGGTTTATATTTTATACTCTTTTATGTCATTAACTAAAATATGTACGTGTTATTTTTATGACTATTTATGCCTCATGAAATTGGTGGCCATGATCAGGGTGTTGCAGGTAGTTTAGGTAATGATAATTTTCTTGGCTTATCACTTGCTTGGCTTATCACTTTGAGTACCGAGAATACATAATACTTCATAATATCAATGTTCATAATAAAGGTTCATCCTTGTTTACAATTCTTTCACTTTTCATATATTTAATGTATTATTCTTCAGGTGTTGTCAATGTTAGGTCTCAGAGACAACTGAGAGGGGGGGGGGTGAATCAGTTGTCTAATAAATTTAAACCAAAAACCAATTAACCAACTTAATGCTTAATACCGGTAAACCAGTTTAAGTGTACCAGTAGATAGTGTTAACAGTAAATTGCTATACCGGTAGAGATTAATGTATGAAACATAAACATAGAGTCATCCACAACACATAACACCAATATTTGTACGTGGAAACCTTGTAAGGGGAAAAACCACGGTGGGAAACCTTACCCACAATTAGATGATACTACTACATATAGTAAGTGTACATAAATGGGGTCTGGACATGCAGAAAGGCCAACAGCCTAGGGCTCACTGCTCAATCACAAAATGGGAGTCACAATGACTATAGTTGGATGGTTAAATCCAATTAGAATGTACTGCACAAAATAGAATCTTCATATGCTGGATTCAGTACCAGTGTAATGCTGATATGCTTCTACAAAAACCTAGATTCACCTTCAAATGATGTCTTCATGTATACCTCTACTTAATCTCGCATATACCTTCACACAATTCTTTTTTGCATTCCACATCCGATCTTACAAATAAGATCTTACATTTATACCATAACCTAAGACCAATTTTAGTAGGTCGACTCTACATGATATTACAATAAAAAACATTTTACATACAATATAATATCTGATGCAATAACTGATTAAACATGTTGGCTTAATTCATTTACAACAATAATAAATCATCTCCATAGTGTGCCATGCTGATCTGGAAAAGATAAACCTGTCGGTGTAACCCTAGATAACCTTGGACCTATTTGCCAGTAAAAGTAAATATGCAAATATGAATATACCAATGATTAATTCTTCAAAACAAAGTGTCCACATGATGTCTTCGACATTACCAAGTGTCTTCCATATCATTCCAAGTGCCGGTGAACATTATATCCTGCCAGTGAACCATATACGAGTAACTGTGCAATAGTTACTTGCTTGTCGGTGAATGTTGTTGGATCTCCAAAGTGCTAGTGTTTCAGTAGGTGTTGACATCAATGACAAAACCATACCAAAATACCAACAATCTCCCCCTTTGGCATTGATAGCAACACAAGATGGAAAAACCATCAAAGTGCCAAAATAAAAATGACAAATACCAAAAACCAACAATCTCCTTTAAACAACAATTTCTCCCCTTGGGAGCAACATGTGATTATCCAAAGATTAATCTCCAATACCAATCACTCCTCAAAAGATAATGTGTTTTTCCATAGATATCTCTCCCCCTTTGACATCAAATGCCAAAGTTACAAAAATCAAGTTCATACAAAATACCAATCAATTCAATATACTAACTACCCCCCCTGAGAAGTAGCTTCCTCATCAAAGACCGGAGTAAAAGATTTGTCTTTCAATTCTGCCGGTTGATGACAATCATCAACTATTTAAGTCTCTACCAGTGGTGGTATGACTCCAAGCTGATCTCTGAGATATTCAAAGGTCTTCTTAGGCAAAGGTTTTGTGAAAATATCTGCAAGTTGTTCTTTAGTATTCACATAAACCAGTTTTATCTCTTTTTCTTCAACTTTTTCCCTTAGAAAATTCAGTTTGATAGAAACATGTTTTGTTTTAGAATGTAATACTAGATTCTTAGATATATCAATTGCTGCAGTGTTATCACAATATATAGTAATAGGTTCCTTGCATTTTACCTTTATATCTTTCAACATTTGCTTAAGCCATAGTACCTGTGTACAGTTAGTTGCTGCTACAACATATTCTGATTCTGCTGCCAATAAAGATGTACAACTCTATTTCTTACTCAACCAAGAAACTAATATTTTTCCAAGAAAGAATGCTCCTCCAGTGGTGCTTTTTCTATCATCCACATCTCCTGCCCAATTTGCATCTGTGTATGCACATAGGTCAAAATTTTCATCTCTAGGATACCATAATCCAAGATTTGATGTGCCTTGTAAGTACTGGAAAATCCTTTTTACTGCTAATTCATGATTTTCCCTAGGATTACTTTGAAATCTAGAAACAATACATACTGCATTCATAATATCAGACCTAGTTTGTGTCAAATATAGTAAACCTCCTATCATAGATTTGTATCTAGTTGGATTAACAGGTGTAGATTCATCCCTTTGAGATAATTTGTCATTTGTAGTCATAGGTGTGCTTACCAGTTTAGAGTTCTTCATCCCAAATTTCTTTAGTAATTATTTCAAGTACTTGGATTGACTCAAAAATATACCTTTATCAATCTGCAATCCTAAAAAGAATTTTATTTCTCCAATCATAGACATTTCAAATTCTTGCTACATTTTAATAGAAAATTCCTTACATAATCCATCTTCTCCTCCAAAGATTATGTCATCAACAAATACTTCAATAATCAAGATGTCATCATTAGTTATTTTGTAATATAAATTGCTATCTGTATTTCCTTTAGTAAAACCAATCTTTAAAAGATACTTATCCAACCTTGCATACTAAGCTCTTGGGGCTTGTTTTAATCCATACAGAGATTTTCTTAACCTGCAAACCATATCATTGTCATCTGTCAAAGAAAATCCATCAGGTTGTTCAATATATACTTCCTCTTCAAGATCTCCATTCAAAAATGCACATTTAATATCCATTTGATAAACTTTGTAGTCCTTGTGAGCTGTAAAAGCCAAGAATAATCTGATTGCCTCAATTCTGGCTACCAGTGCAAAGGTTTCATTGTAATTAGCTCCTTCTTTCTGAGAATATCCCTTACACACTAGTCTTGCTTTATTTCTGACAACCTTACCATCTTCATTAAGTTTGTTTCTAAATACCCATTTGGTTCCAATTACATTTTTATCTTTAGGTCGGGGAACTAATGTCCAAGTATTATTTTTCTCAATTTGTCCTAATTCTTCTTCCATAGCTTTAATCCAAAATTTATCTTCACATGCCTCATTGATAGATGATGGTTCAATTTGAGAAATAAGACATACCTCTTCATTTGCCAATCTTCCTCTTGTCATAACTCCTTTAAATTTGTTTCCAATTATCTGATCTTCATAATGATTCAATCTTACATACCGGGGTGTCTTAGTTTGCTGTTGTTCTTCAATTATTGTGGAATCCTCTGATGATACCGGGGTAACTAGATCTTCATTCTGTACTGATGAATTTAGTGTAGGTTCATTTGTCACAATTTTTGTTGCCGGTTCAGAGTCTATATACCTTGAAGTTCCTCTGAATTGTTCATCAATCTTTACATTTGTACTCTCAACAATTTTTTGCAATCTCTTATTAAAACATCTATATGCCTTTCTCTTAGATGAATAACCAAGAAATATTCCTTCATCACTTCTAGGATCAAATTTTTCAATATACTCATCTCTTCTAATATAACATTTATTTCCAAAAATTTTGAAATACTTAAGAGTAGGAGTATTACCAAACCATAGTTCATGAGGGGTCTTACCGGTTTCACCTTTGATGTGAACTTTGTTGAATGTATAGATAGCAGTGCTAACTGCTTCTCTCCAATACACATGTGGTAGATTTGCTTCAGATAACATACTTCTTGCTACATCCAAGATAGTTATGTTTTTCCTTTCAACAACTTCATTTTGTTGTGGTGTCTGAGGTGCTAATAATTGTTTTCTAATTCCATTCACTTCACAGAATGTATTAAATTCCTTAGATGTGAATTCTCCTCCTTGATCTGATCTTAGACATTTGATTTTCTTTCCAGTTTCATTCTCAACCATTTCTTTGAACAGTTTGTGCTTTCCAAGTGCTTCTGATTTTTCTCTGAGAAAAGTAACCCAACACATTCTAGAATAATCATCAATAATTAGCATGAAATATCTATCACCTTGTAAGCTTTTAGTTCTAGCTAGACCACATAAATCAGTGTGAATCAAATCAAGAGCATTATTGGATTTTTTTGGAATACTTTTGAAACTAGCTCTAACTTGTTTTCCAAATTGACATTCCTTACAAATTGTATTATGAGGTTTCACAATTTTAGGTAGATCTCTAACTGCCTTAGAAGTATTGATCTTTACCATGCAATCAAAGTTTACATGACATAGTCTCTTATGCCATAACCAACTTTCATCTATATGTGCAATCAAGCATGCCTTTTCACTGTTATTCAAATGAAAGATACTACCTCTAGTCTGATTACCGGTTGCAATTTCCAAACCAGTTCTATTCATGATTTTGCATTTTCCATTTTTAAATTGTAACTAAAATCCTTTCTCAACTAATTGACCAACACTTAAAAGATTATGCTTTAATCCTTCAACATAGTAGACATTGTCAATGTTATGATTACCATCAAGAGATATTGAACCCTTACCTTTGATTGAATAGGCTTTGTCATCTCCAAATCTTACTAAAACCTCCATTGTATTCTCTAAAGTTAAAGAATTTACCTTTGTCTCCTATCATATGATGTGAGCATCTTGAGTCAATGATCCATTCATCCTTTACTTCAACTTTAGCTGCTAGGGCTTGTTCTACCGGTTGAGCAGTAGGTGCCGGTTGATCTTCTATTATAGAAACAAAAACCCATCCATTGTCTGCTAGATCCCCATCAGAATCATCCGTCACACCTTCATCAACAATGTAATAGGATTTGTCTTTATTCTTCTTAAATCTGTATCTCTGATATTCAGGATTAGGCTTGTATGTTCTTCTAGCTTCTTCTCTTAGTCTAGCATGTCTATCAGGGCATCTCAAAGCCATATGACCAATCTTATTGTAGTTGAAACATTTAAAGGGTGCTTTACCTTCATACTTACTTCCAACTGGACCTTTCGGCATTTTTCTTGCAAATAGTGCTTCAAGTTCTTCAAGCTCTTCATTCTCCTTCCTGGTTTCTTCAAGTTCTCTTGCATAAAAGGCTTTCCAGTCTGATTTGTCAAATGATGGAGCAGATGATGTTGATGCTTTAAAGGCCAAATCAGTCTTTATAGTAGCAACAAGACCAAATTCCTCAATTTCAAAGGCTAGAAGTTTTCCAATCAATGTATCCCTAGTTACTGATGTATTAGGCATTGTTCTCAACTCATTTATAGTAGTAACCTTCATTTTATATGCCAGTGGCAATCCTCTTAAGATTTTTGAAATAATTTCATCCTCACTCAAGGTTCCTCCACAACATTTAATACCCAAAACAATTTCATTTACTCTTTCCATAAAAGAAGAAATCCTTTCATCTTCTTCCATTTTCAAATGTTCATACCTGACTCGGAAGCTTTCAAGTTTTGCAATCTTGACTATGGAATAGCTTTAGCAGTAGACCTATCTGATAATCCCATGATTTGTTGATCTGATAATGCGCTCAAAAGTGCTTCTCTTGCTTTGCAATCATTCTCTTCATCTTTAGCTAAGGTAGTTGGAGCAGTCTAACTAGCTACATCAGTAGTATAACCATTCTTTGTAACTTCCCAGATGTCTTTACCGATGCAATTTAGATGTGTCTCCATCCTGATCTTCCATATCCCATAGTTGGTTCCATCAAGTTTAGGACTGTCCTTCTTGAAATAATTAGTAAACATTGGATCCCCTCAAGTTGTTAAACTTCTGTAAAAGAGGACTAAGCTTTGATACCAATTGTTAGGTCCCGGAGACAACTGAGAGGGGGGGGGGGGGGGTGAATCAGTTGTCTAAAAAATTTAAACCAAAAACCAATTAACCAACTTAATGCTTAATACCGGTAAACCAGTTTAAGTGTACTGGTAGACAGTGTTAATAGTAAATTGCTATACCGATAGAGATTAATGTATGAAACATAAACATAGAGTCATCCACAACACATAACACCAATATTTGTATGTGGAAACCCTGAAGGGGAAAAACCATAGTGGGAAACCTTACCCACAATTAGATGATACTACTGCAGATAGTAAGTGTACATAAATGGGGTCTGCACATGCAGAAAGGCCAACGGCCTAGAGCTCACTGCTTAATCGCAAAATGGGAGTCACACTGACTACAATTGGATGGTTAAATCCAATAAGAATGTGCTGCACAAAATAGCATCTTCATATGTTGGATTCAGTACCGGTGTAATGCTGATATGCTTCTACCAAAACCTAGCTTCACCTTCAAATGATGTCTTCATGTATACCTCTCCTTAATTTCACATATACCTTCACACAATTCTTTTTCGCATTCCACATCCGATCTTACAAATAAGATCTTACATTTATACCATAACCTAAGACCAATTTTAGCAGGTCAGCTCTACAAGATATTACAAAAAAAAACATTTTACATACAATATAATATCCGATGCAATAACTGATTAAACATGTTGACTTAATGCATTTACATCAATAATAAATCATCTCCATAGCATGCCATGCTGATCTAGAAAAGATAAACCTACCGGTGTAACCCTAGATAACCTTGGACCTATTTGCCGGTAAAAGCAAATATGCAAATATGAATATACCAATGATTAATTCTTCAAAACAAAGTGTCCACACAATGTCTTTGACATTACCAAGTGTCTTCCATATCATTCCGAGTGCCGGTGAACATTATATCCTACCGGTGAACCATATACAAGTAATTGTGCAATAGTTACTTGCTTGTCGATGAATGTTGCTGGATCTCCAAAGTGCTAGTGTTTCAGTAGGTGTTGACATCAATGACAAAACCATACCAAAATACCAACAGTCAATGTTCTTGTGCAAATGTCGTCAGTGCCTCATTAGAGGTTAGCCCCACCTGTATTGATGACTGCAATGTCAGAAACATGTAGCATGCAAACATCCTCTACTGCGCATCATATTGAGCCACCCACTATTGGTAGTGATGTAGGAGCACCAGTCTAGTTCTTACTGATTGAGCAGTTTTCAATGGAATTGCTTGAGAGCTTGGAATTTCATCATGTTTGAGTGTTCAGTGTTATGGTTTTGGGTTTATTCCCTTGTGTTCATGGTCATTGTCATATTCAAGTTTCATAGCTTTTGGCTTTGTTTCTAGTGAGATGTGGATTCTAGTATTGTCTTGGTTGGTGTGTTCTTACCAGTTAGCTTGCACTGTGTTGAGAAAAGATGATTTCAGGTTGCAATTGATCTTCATGACTTGCAGATTGTTGGAGATGTTGTTTTGGGCCTTGGCCAGTATTCCTAGAGGTCTGTGCATCATTTGGAGATTGTTCTTACTGATTGAGTCGACGTGTTACCATTACACATTTTCTGAATCGGTTGGTCTTTGGGCCGACTTGCTTAAGTTGTAATTGTTTGTCTTTGGGCCGACTTGATTAAGTTGTAATTATTTGTGGGCGGTATATATATGAAGGTTTGTGAATCATTTGAGGGACAACCAAGGAAGTCACATCAGAGGAGTCCAATCATAGAAGACACATCATATAAGTCAAATCAACGAATTTAGAAGATTGAAGATAGAGCCTTGAGACTAAGCGAAGATGTAGATTCGGCAGGATTCTGATCTGGTAGGACTGAGGCCAGAAGGCTGAGGTCCAGGTTAGGGTAGAACTGGTAGACTGTTACCAGAAGATGATTTGATATCCTGGACTACGATCCAGCATGTGACATGTATAATAATTTAGATTGTAATAAAATCCATTCATATTGTTTACCGGTTATGTGTTATGTCTTGTTACCAGTTGTTCTTCCTACTATTTCTGGCACCTTGCTACCAGTTATTGGTATGCTTTACATGGTTTATGTATTAAGCTACAAGGTTGGGCTATCCTTCATGGGATCTCCCTACCTTGACCGCATCAAGTGGTATCAGAGATGGTTCGTGAACCTGTTGTTGGATAGAGTGTTGTTTGTGCACCAGTTGTTGGGAAATGAAGTTGAGGCAACTTGTGGACTTGTTCAAATCACCAAACATGAGCCAGAGAAAGGTTTGTAGGTAGAATGTCAATCCTAGAACTTGAGCTTGAGGCAGTTAGTAGGTGGAGACTTGAAGAGATCATCGATTGAGGTAGGCTATAGTTTGTACCGGTAGATTATCATGGAGAGGCAACTGAAAGTTGTGGTTAGATCACCGAATCCCCTAAGGCAGTTGCAAGTGCCTACTAACCAATCACCAAACTAGAGCAAGTGATGGGACTCACTTTTCAATTAACCCCGAGAGTTTGATGCAAGAGCACTGGTCTAGTTCTTACTGATTGAGCAGTTTTCAGTGGAACTACTTGAGAGCTTGGCATTTCATCATGTTTGAGTGTTTAGCATTATGGTTTTGGGTTTATTCCCTTGTGTTCATGGTTGTTGTCATATTCGAGTTTCATAGCTTTTGGCTTTGTTTCCGGTGAGATGTGGATTCTGGTATTGTCCCAGTTGGTGTGTTCTTACCAGTTAGCTTGCAGTGTGTTGAGCGAAGATGATTTCTGGCACACCGGTTTCCTATGGAGTTGGATTCTTCTTGAAGACTTGATACCCTGCTTTCTTTCTAACCACATCGCATTTGGATCACTTTCTGGCAAGATATCGCTACCAGTTTTCCTTGACAGTTTCTTGTTACCAGATTGTTCTATTGTTTCCAGTTGCCTGAGACCTATTCTGTTGATCTAGAAGAACCCATTATGATGCTTGTGGAGCCTTGGATGTTTATCTCAATGTTTCTTGATGTGTGGCCAACCTTCAACATTTCATCCTTTGGGATTTTTTGGAGGCCGACCTCATTCATTTCTACATGTTAGGGTTTTGATCCTTTTGGGCCAACCTGATCCTTTGGATCAATTTTTATATTTGTAATCATGATTTACATGTTAGGATTCCCAAAGATACTGAGAGGGGAGGTGAATCAATATCTGACCAATATAATAATTTTATTAACTTATAACATGAAAAGCATATCAAAACTGTGTATCGGTAAACCAAAAATAATGTAGTAAATAAGAATAGAAACCACAACATAGGAGACAAACCATAACATAATATTTTAATGAGGAAACCTGATGTGGGAAAAACCTCGGTGGGATTTGTGACCCACAATATTCACTTACTGGCCAATAAGAGAATATTACTGCTTACAATAGGGGCCTGCACATGTAGGAAGGCCAAGTGCCTAGAGCTCACTGCTCAATTACAAAGACGTCACACTGACTTACAAAATGGATTATACTAATCCAATGTCTTGTATTGCTTCAGATCAACATCTACTATGCTAGATTCAGTACCGGTTTAAGCTCTACTACATACATAAACCCTTATCCAATATCTGCCTTACAATTCACATATTAGGTCTGCATTTATCCTTCCATCTCTTTTTTCTCTCATAAATGATCTACAATGATCTCATACATATATGAGTCATATTACAATCCGCCAAGTCGGCTTACAAAAGATTTTACAATTAATTACAAAATACATTTAAACAAAATTCTTGTCAGCCATGGTGTCGGTGATCAATCTTTTTGGTGTCGATGATCTATATGCCAGTGTAGAGTCTACCAGTGTCAGTGCCTGTATCTGCCTGCCAATATCACATGATTGTAAGGTTTCCATCAACGACAATACCTTCAATCACCTACAATTTCTCATTGGAGTGTGCATTTGCTAACATTGCAGTCAATCAATCAATTCAGAGAAAAGGAGTATCAGATAGATAGTGCTTAGAAGATAAATCTTTCGATTCAAGGTCCCTATGAGACCTATTCTACCAGGCCTATGTGCCGATATGTTGTAACCTGGTTGTTGTCGGTTGGATGTACTTGACTTTCATGCAATAAAACAATCTATTCTACATTTGCATCCATCATATCTGTGTGTTTTCTTTCTGTTAACTCTTGCTGACCAGTTTGGATTGATCTCTTCGAGGTCCCTCCTTGCCAATGACTACTTCACGTAGATCCCTCTTTTGCTCTATCTTCTATTATGTGTTTATTTCCCTTCAAGTGTTCTTTCTTGGGGGCATTTCATAGTGGATTCATTTTCAGTAGCAGGAGATGCACATGAGGATGTGCTAGAGGCGACTACTGCTGATAACATACCATTATTTCTTATATCTTCTCGTATTACTAGTATAGGAACGTTGCAGGCCATATTGGTGGTGAGCGACGAAGAAATGATTCCCTTAAAGATACAGAAGGTTCCAGGTACTTTAAAATTATTATTATATATAGTCTAATTGTAATTTACTTTATGATCACTTGTTTTGGACTAATGATCCCATGAATTTTTTGCAGGAAATGATATTTTTTATAAAAATCTTAGTGACATTGCATTGCAAATATTTGGTCCCACCATACGTAAAAGGTGGAACATCATATGTGAACTAACCCTAATCCACTATTTTGATTTCATATCATTGCTAGAATAGTTTTCCTTTGATGCATTTCTTGAACTATAATAAATGTAGCTTCAGTTCATTTCTGAATCTAATAGGTTTTTTTTAATTTAAAAGGTGGAATGACCAAAAAAAAAGGTTAAAAGATGAATTGACAAACCATATGGCTGAGTGGTTTGGAAATGACACCTTTGACAAAACCAAGCTCCTTGAAAAAGTTGGCACATATCTAAAGTATGCGAGGGACCAATACATGACCCATTTAGAGAAGAGAGTAAAGTACGAGCATCCCCCCATGATTCTAGAGAGGGAGTGAAAGGACCCGATTTTGGATGCCAAGGAGAGAATTGAAAAGAAAAAAGGAAATACACCACCAGACACCAAAAGAAGGTATGAGATACTATTAAGAATGTAATTATGTACTAATTAATTACTCTTTATATTTATATAATCTAACACATTTCAAACTTTTCATAGACTGAGTGACACATCAAAGGCAACCAAGGAAAGACAAGAAAAGCATGAGAAACACAAACTCAGCTCTGGTGGTTATATGAAACTTGCCGCACGAATTGTAAGTATCTGTAAATGAAATATCACATCAAAATATTTATAAATTGCAAATGATTTTTTTTATCAAACAATGCAATCAAAATTCATGATACCAAGCAAAAATGTAGGGCTTTGAATTCAATAGAGAATCCACATAATATGACAAGAAAATTGCCTACCAGTAAGGCTATATAGCCATGGCTGATTGGCTACGAGAATTGAGTGGGCAAACACAAGATTCTGGTGCATCTACCACATAGGTAAATAAGCTAAATGAAAATTGTTTCAAATTGAATACTTTACCAATAATATAATTGATGTTGAGTTCCAACATAAAGTGACTATAGTTGTTTTAAATAAGCAAGCAATGATAACAATGTGCATGACAATGGAATGCACCCTGCTAATCGTGAAACACCACCTGCACATGAAGGTCCGGATGTGCATCCTAGTAGTGGAGGTATTCATTTTCTATTCAAATTTATTTATGTAATTATTAATACAATTAAACATGTTAATTTGTAATTAGAGTAGTAATTAATGTAACCTTTTTTGTTAATATTTTAGAGCATGTAGTTGGTGGTGACCAAGTGGAGCATGATCTGGGTACACAACATCAGGAATGTGATGTTACCCAATCAGGTAAAGATGACCACTATTATTCCTTTAAACAAATTTAATTGCAATTGGTGTTCAACATTAATGTAACCTTTACTATTTCAACTCTAGATGATCTAGAGGGTGTTCAGCATGTTGAGGTTGAGGCTAGACAAAATGATGTGGCCCCATCAGGTAAAGAGCACAACAGTTATGTTCTTTAAATTAATGAAAGAATTGTAACAACAATATTTTTTTTTTAATTTAACCCATTTCTTTGTTATTGCAGAGGACCCCCCTTCGCTTCAGTGTCCTCGTCCTCAATATAGGACTAGGCATACATCAAGATCATGAGAAAATGGGGGAACAACTAAAGAGGGGGGAAATGATGAAGAAAACAATGTTCCACTTAGTCTTTTCATAGCTTCAAAGAAAAAACAAAAAGTAAATGATTGTAATCTACCTTATTTGATAATGACTGATTTTTATGTGTTAATGAATGTAATTATGTGCTAATGAATGGTTATGAATGATATGTGTTAATTAATATTGATGAATGTTTCATGTTAATTAATGTTAATCAATGTTATGTGTTAGTGAACATTGTGTGATATTAATGAATGAATGTTATATTTTATTAATGGTAGAAAGAATGGTTGAATGTTAGATGTTAACGGGGAATTTAGAGTGATGTTAGGGGGGGAGGGGCCAAATGAGCTTCCACCTTCATGTGGTTGGCCCTGTTAAGTAGAGAATATTAAAATATTCTCAAAACCAAGTGAAGCTCAATAAGATAACACACTTTTCAATATTTCATTATTTTGCACAATTAATCTTATTGAATAATGTATATTGAATCTTAATTGCAGGGTCCAACATATCCAACATGAACAACAACACCACAAGTTGCTGGGTATAATGAACTCCCATATTGTCTTGTATGTACACTAACAGTATGAGTTTCTTCTATTGTTGATATCCATGGAGGGACTATAAAAGTTATGAATATGCCTCATCCTTGTAAGTTTTTTTATTACTTGATATTTTATTTAGCATTTTGTTACTTCATGAATGAGATGTTTTCAGATGTCTATTCCATGAATACCTCTCTCTTGTATGCTTCATGATCAATGTGTCTTCAACATGTCCACTCCATGAAAATATTTCTCATATATGCTTGTACCTTATGTGTATTTATGTATTACTTCATGGTTTAAATGTATGATTCATACCTTGCATGTATTCATATGTATGGTTTGTCCTTTACATAGCTCCTTCATGCCTTATGAGCATTACTTCATGCCTTGCAGTCTTCTCAAAATATTGCAAAATCATTCAACAAGAAAAAGAGTAGTAGAGGCTACATACCAGAATAAATTAGATCTCCCTCTTTATTTCGTCACTTTCTTCCCTAATTTCTTCCTCCCTTCTTTATCACTTCCCTTTTTGTTTATTTTTCCTTGATATAACTAACCTTTTCTCCTTAATGTTCTTCATGAATCCAAAGACTTCTATACACTCCCCACTTTACATCCATGACAACTACCTCCATAACTTCACTTAGTGTGAAGTAAATATTTTCTTCTACCATGGCCTTCATATATCCTTTCAAATATTACCATCCATATATATATATACATATATATATATATATATATATATATATATACATATATATATATATATATATACATATATATATATATATATATACATATATATATATATATACATATATATATATATATATATATATATATATATATATATATATATATATATATATCGACCCCATTCTAAGACTTTGAATCTACTCTACCCAGTTCTGCTTCACATTTCTCTTATGTGATAACAAAATGTGAGGATTTAAGAGAAGATTCAAATCATAATAGCCTTTAGCATTGGTTCAAAAAGAGTCTCATATTATACCTCCTAGATTGGATGGCTCTGATCCTCATCACACTATTCAGCTTTGTCCTCATTGGATTGTTTGCACTCATGATGATAGAATTGTGAAGATTATATTTCAACAATTTTTTATTTTTTTTCTCGCTTCTGATTCAATGAGAATCGGTTAAGATATCCTTTTGGTGAAATATTTTTGTCCACCTTTGGTCAATGAAAAGAAATGCATTTTCATGTATAAAGAGAGGATGGATGGTGGGCACATAGTCCCACAAAGAGATTTAATATAATGAATATTAAGATGTATGGTCTAAAAAAGTCCACAATATATATTAAACTACCATATGAAATTGAAGAGTAGCAAGTCAATCTTTCCTATCCCTAGCCTATTGTGCCTTGTTACACAATATGAATAGAACCTTAGCATCATTGATCATACTCACCACTTTTTATTTTAAAATTTAAAAACAACATCCACCTCATTTCTAATCTTGGTAAAGTTCACTATTTTTAAAAGAGCATTAGATAAAAGATTTGATGGAACAAAATTGACAGAGGAAAAGAATAACAACATTATATTTTAGATGTTAATTATTTTTTAATATATAATTAATATTTTGGTAGTAGTTAAGGATAAGGAGATCATTCTTCTATTTGATATTCTATCACTATCCTTATGTTATACTATACTTTTGTTCTAGGAAAGCTTTTGATCTTTTGCAATTAGTGTGGGTTTTTTAAGGTGACTCTTTATATGTCCTAAAATTGTATGAGCCTAATAGCTTCTACTCTTGTTGATAGTTTGGTGCCTTTGAACAATGGCTTCTTTGAAGAAGTGTGATCCTTGTAATTTTGGCCTTCCATGATGTGAAAAGAGGTTATGTTATGAATAATGGTCTAGATGATTTAGTTATTTCTTATTATGTTGAGTATGAGTAAATTTGGGCTTCCTTGGCTATGGTCACTATTTTCTACTAACTATTGTGATGTAGTGTGATTTGAGCATGGAATTTAAGTAATAAAGAGGGTGGAAACAATCTTCAAGTGTTAGGGGGTACACGGCCTTGACCAAGGCATGAAAGTATCAGGAAAGTACAAGTGATTCATGGGTAGATCAATGTATCATTCACCTATTAATTCCTAGCAACATTCTCAAATAAACAAGCAAAGAGGTATGTTGAGTGCATATATACATTTTATGTTGCCATGATATAAGTAAGATATCAAACATGTAACCTAGATTGATTTGCAATTTCATTCATAAATATTAGATCTTCCTTGTGAATTTTTGAATGCATAATGTCTAGTTGATATAAGTAAGATATCAAACATGTACTCTTAGGACATTTAATTACCATTACATATCCACACCTGGGGTTTCCAAACACAACTTGTTTGAGTAGGTAGTATCACTGGTAAAATTGTGATTGTGACAATTGGTACCCTTAGGAAAATCATTAATATTTGGTCTATGGCACTTTTTTATGGTTTCTAAATGGTTCTATGGGGTGTGCAAGGGTCCCACACATCTCTTCCAACATTCCATCCAAGGCACTTCACTCTCACCTATCTTATATTCCACTTTCTCTATGCTGCTATCCCAGAGGTTCGATACATGATGAATATCAAACCAATCAATCAAATCTAGCATGTGTCTCAGAGGTTTTAGAGACCTACAAGAAAGAGAAATGAAAATACATATTTACAAGAGCCTTTCCAACTAGTGGTATGAGTTTTTAACGATGAAAAGGCCAAAAATACATTTTTTCCCACTCATTGGAAACCCTAGTGAGGGTTTTGATAGTTTTTGGAAAAAAAGTGATATCTTCTTCAAATTTTAATGGATCTCAATGCTAAAAAAGATGAAATGAAGTTAATTAACTTCTCTACCATATCCAATAGACTTCTAATGAAAATATAATGAATTTCACAATTAAAAATAATGAGAATCAGACTAAAATGTTTTTGTATGAACAAAATCCTCCAACTTCATTTAGTAAAAATTTCAAAATTCAATAAGAAAAACTTGGGTGGTGTGACAAAGGCCTATTTATGCCCATCCAAGTGGGTTACAATCTCAAACCGCCAAAAAAAAACCTCCCAACTAAATTTTAAAAAGTTGTCATGACAATAATGACAACTTTTTACAATTTTTACAATTTTTGCCCAATGGACCTCAAACTTTCCCAATTAGGTCCAAATACATCATAATGGCCTCAAATGGCCTTATTTACATGAAATAGCGCAAAAAACAAAAATCTCAAAATTTGACCGTTTTGGCCAAACCTAGGTCCCTAGGGTGCTCCTGCACCATCAAACCATGTGAATTAGCAAAAACAAATGTGTTTTGGAAGTTTTAATGATAGAATCTATAAAGATTTCTACCTCTCAATAAAGAAAAAAATACCACAAATCTCATTATTGATAAGAAAGTGTTCAGTAATTCATAGAGTTCCCCCAAACCCTTCAACAAATAAATTTAACAATCTCCCCATTAGCCTATCCTCAAGTGACAAACATAATAGACAAGTTGAGAAACCATTCTATACTGTGAAATCAAAATGCATACCTTTTTCATTGGTGAGATGTGAAATTGGGCTTGTAAAATGTTTTGCAAAACCATCCCATGTTTTCACCTTTATTTATTTTTTGAATTGGAGCTTGGTCTAGGAGGTTAGACAAGTTGTTTTGTAGGTTGTAGAAATAATAAAGTGCTAGAGTAATTTAGAGAGAAGTATTCTTGTAACCCATTTGAGGGAATAACACAAGCATTTTTCTCTTTGGTGTGGTTTTTTTCTCACAAGGGTTTCACTATGCCAATCACATTTTCTTGAAAGATTCTAAAGCCTTTTTAACAAACCCATCCTATGCTTATCTTGCAATCGTAATGTTTCATGAGGTGACAATAGATATGAGTTTTAGGGGTGGGTGCATTGAGAGTGT
Organism: Cryptomeria japonica; assembly: GCF_030272615.1. NCBI lineage: Eukaryota > Viridiplantae > Streptophyta > Pinopsida > Cupressales > Cupressaceae > Cryptomeria > Cryptomeria japonica. The sequence goes on along the minus strand of NC_081406.1, from coordinate 418,776,744 downwards.
TGTCTGGTGTTGGTGTAGTATTCAAGTCCATATTCAAATATTTCAAACAAAAGAGGACTTTGGAGCCGTCAGGTCCATATTCAAAGATTCCAAGTTTGAGATCCTTAATAATTCTCATTCTTCTTGAGTTTCCTAAGTAGCAAATTTGTAATTTCATATGCTGATTTATTATGATCGTTTTAGGACCACTGCTTCCTACTCGATGATTGAAATGATGTCAAATTTAGGTATATTAAATTGATCTTGTTTTGATTATCAACATTATTATATGATGCCATGATGCAAATTGAGTGGGGTATTCATTATGGGGTAACTAGTATTGGTTAATGATCATGTTTTATAGATATGAGAATAATCATGTACTTTATATCACTTGAAAATTGTATGATTTAAGATTCATTCTTATCATGAGAGTTGTAAGAATCAAAATTGTGTTTATAACTCTTGGGAGATCACATAAGTGTGGTAAAGATAATCCATTGATGAAGAATATAGTCTGGTTTTACTTTTATCATTATTTACAATCAACATTGGTTTATGGGTTATAGATGGACCTTTTGTTTTAGCTAGGTCATCATCTTTGTTTCACCTAAGTGGGTGGCAATCAACGAGAAAGTTGTCTAGGGTAAAGGGACCCTAGAAAAGGTTGAATACCCACTCCTTTATATACCATCATGTTAGATGGTTTTTAAATAGTTTCAAGAACTATAAAGTATTTGCGCCTTCACATAGGCAAGGCCATATGTGATGAGCCCCCGAGACACTAGGTCTGGCCCTTAGTTTTTTCAATTCTAAGTTTGGTTTAGTCTCACCACTCCTTCAAAATCTTATGTATTCTATATTTATCTATGCCCTCTTGATTCAGTTGTGCTACCTTTTTAAAATGAATTTCTCTATCCTTTCTATCAAATCTCTTTATCAATGTCTTGCTGAAATATTCTAAGGTAGAGATTGAATCTTTCCCTTGGGCCATCATGCCATGATACCACCTTTTGTGAGTCATCCCCTAAAGATGCAAGTTGGAAAACTTGGTGGCCTCTTCTTCAAACATAGAATTCAAAAGGAAACATGCATCCAATTTTTTCAACCAAGCTCTTGTAGAAGAGATATCAGATACAGTAAAGGTGGGAATGGTGATCTTTCCAAAGAAGTGTTGAATGTCCTTTTGGGGCTGCTCATCAAATCTTCTCCTCCTATGCCCATTCCTTGTCTTCATCTCATACTATTTTGTAAAGGAAGTGTCTCTTCATATGCCAACACTTATGGCATTGTATTTATTATGAAGTCTTGTCATTTCATCTACCTAAATGGGTTTCTCTTCTTCCATTGGTGTTGTCCCTTCCTTTTCTAGAAAATTGGATTTAAAGGCTCTTGTATTTGGGTTAGCTAATTCCCTATCAGCACTAGAGCTGCTCCCTTTGATCTCATTTTTAATACGTTTACCAGTACTCAGTGTTTCATACAGTCCTCTTAGGAGTTGGAGCATCTAAACCATGGTGCCCCTCATATGTGTATTCCTTTTTTTTATTTAAATAAAGTCATCAAAATTTAGACAATAACTAAACTTTGCACCAACGGCCAAAGTGTTGGACCAACAACATCCTCGTCAGTGCAAATTTTTTGGCAGCCATTAGAATTCTGACACCAACTGAAGAAACATTTGATGAGGATGTTGTATGTCTAATGATACTTTCTTGTCAGACAGTCGTCGATGCATATTCGTGGGGGACGTCAGAATTCCAATGTCCATCTGACGACATTTTTAGCCGGAGGAGTGATCATGGCCACCGTCGGAAGATTTCACGATGTCATCAAAATTCAAATGTTAAATGGCATCATTGGAAAGTCTGACGATGATTTTTTGACGACTTCATTTATTGACAGTCTGATGAAAAGTAGTCAAAATTTCAAGGATAGGCCATCGAAAATTAGCCTCGAATGTACTAGTGTTTGATTCTTTAGAGAAGACGGCTACTCACAAAGTTTTGGACAAATTTAAGGAAGTCAAAAAATAGACATTCTTGAAAATGATTGAAGATGACAAGGTGACATTGAATAAGAGTCTGCAAACCATTTCTGACACATTGTTAATAGCCAGTAAATTATATAAATCTTGTCTCATTTTGCTTAAATTCACCATTGATATTGAAAAACAAATAAATGACTGCTAGGACAAGCTTGCAAGTATCTCATAATATTTTGACCCTACTGTATCATTCACCAAAATCATTGAAGGACAAATTATATCCTTGAATGATCAAATCACCGACCTTCAAGATGATAAGGAGAAAGTTTTGAGGAAAGTAGGTGAGCTCCAGAGCTTGATTGTTGTCCAGTTAGATACTATGTCAAGCAATAAGGCAAATTGTATAAAGGAAATGGCCCAACCTGTACCATAAAATATGAGAGAGTTAGAACTTCATGCTACTATATTCAATGCATTCATCACAATTTGGGATAACCTGAAGAGTGGGTGAGAAAATCACCTGGTATTTTTGAAGACCGTTTAATGTGACCTATTCAAATATTTGTAAAGTATATGTCATTTGTATATCAATTTTGGGCATCATTCCATCTTAGGCATTGTTGTCAAAGGGGGAGAGATGAGGTGAAAAATGTACAGACTAATTGTGTATAGAGTGTGTATACACCTAAAAATGGTCTGAAGATAATTAATTAAATAAGCAATTATTTAATTAATCCCCCTCCCTAATTTAATTGAATTCATTAGTAATTTGATTAAATTCTCTCTTTCATCTACTTATTAATAAATCTAAGGATTTATTCATTAAGTTCATTCCATGGTCCCCTTTGATTAATTAATTCAAATTAATTAATCCTCTCCCATTTCAATCAATTCTTCTAATCCTCTAATTAATTAAAACAAATCAATTTATGAGTTGTTGAAGATTAAGTAGTCTTTTCCTATTATTTGAATTTTTAAGTTCAAATTACCCACATGCCTCCTAATTTCTAACCACTTGACCTAACCATCCCTCTAATTTAACCCATTCCACCTAACCTTGGGTTTGTCTAACCCTATCATATCTTTCTTTTCTAACCTCCTTATCCTAACCTCTTATGGTGTGGATATTCTTCCCTTGAGACACATGGCACTTTGGCCACATGTCTCCTCCCTTGGACACTTTCCCTCTCATGAGCAAGGCTCCTTGACACTTGTCACCATAGAGATGACAAGTGTCCCTTCCTCCAACCTCTTCTCCAACCTCCTCCATTTTCACCCTTGATATCTTCAGACTCAATCTTGACCATTGATTCCTTCAACTCATCCCTAGCCTTGGAAATCCTATAAATATCCCCCATTTTGGAGCACAAAGGATCTCATCTCATTATCAATTTAGGAATTGTTACTATAGGCATATCATTTGAGAATTATTTTTATAGGCAATTGTATCTTAGATTTATCTTAATTTGATCATTTTCTAGCATAATTGTTGAATCATGTAGCTTAATCAATCTCTTTTCTATCTTAATTGCATCATCATCATAGCTTAGTCATGCATATCATTAGCTTAATTAGTCTCTTGGATCAATATAGATTAATCAATCTTATCTTTGCATATCATTATCCTTTCAAATCCTCCATCTAGGTGTAGTCAAGTCACTGGGATTGCTTATTCAGATCTGAGAGCAAATCCATACTCGCATCTCTTAGGAGGTGATAGGTCACTTTGTCATGGTTCATCTTTCATTTTCTTATTATTTGCTAACCATGCTTGTAATGATCTATTGAGTGTTTGTGTTGCAGCTACAAGTATCACACTTCATAGTCATGACATTTTGGCACCCATCGTGGGGCCAGAAATCTCATTTTTGGTCTCTTAACATCATCAAATTTTCAATCTAGAAGGTTTTTGGCCAGATCTGATTCAAAATTTTGTATGAGTTCCCTTTCTATCTTGTACAAGATCCTTTGGGCCCTCATATGAGAGGGTGAGAATTGTCATACAATCAGGTGAGAATTGTCGTACAAAATTCTGCTTCTGTGTTTTCAAAATAGATTGCATTTTAGGGTTTTCATGCTTCAATTTGATTATTACTAATGCTAACCCTGGTCTGTTTGTGAGTTTTTTGGCAGCCTAACTAGTTTTTGTAGGATGATTGTCAAAGATTACACTTGCCAAAGCTTCATTTCATCCAAACATCATGACTACTAACGTATCTATTCTATAGGTTGCCTAGGAGGACTCAACCAAACTTTGTCTTTTTAAAATTTTCTAGGCACCCTTGTTTTGGCTAATGGAAATGAACAAACATGTCTTATGTGTTTTGATTATAGGCGAGTATGCTCTCACCTTTCTTAGGCAGTCAGAAAGCCATACTCATCCTTTGCTTTCAATAGTGCATATCTTTAGCAGGCCTGCCCTCCTGAGGAGCCTATAAGGCCAAAGCCATTAAGGTCGGTGAGAGGGGAATGACCCAAGTGGGAATGGCTAACACCAAGTACTCCAACCCACTATAAAATAAACATGATTTGATGAAAATCAAGTTAATGGAAGTGCTCAGGAATAGCTCTCCTTTGTACCTTTGGGTATATCAAACCTTGGTTTTCAAGGCTCGGAGACCTCTTAATTAAGTTTATACCTCGGTGCGCCAAACGGATCCCTTACTAGTTCTGATTAAAATTAGAATCTACCTGATTCACCTTTGAAAGGGGGATAATATTTGTGTAAGAGAGATAGTAACTCTCCCAAGACACTTGCCATATCGTGCCCCCATTAGCATTTGGAGTCAGATAATACGACATTGAGAATCCATTGCGTGAGACTCAACGGTCGTATTCTGATTAGCTATTGGGTGTGTACCTAATTTTGCAAAAAAGGTTTTCTCTCTTAGCCAACTTCCTTAGGGTTTAGCATGTTGTGATTGAGGTCACTTATCATATCGCGTGTTTGTTGTCTCTTCATCCCTGAAACAAAAAAATCAGACATCTAAAAAACTGGAAAACAGAAGCAAAACATCAAACTTCATTAATTAAAAATTTGTCCAAACAAAGTTTTTGCCTCTGTCGTACGCATTTGTTAGTTTGTCGTATGAGGCATCTAGTTTATCATCCGGTCCAGTGAGAATTGTCATGCGAGTCATCTTAGCAGAAAACTTTATGTTATCTTTTATCGTCTAGCTTAGTGGGAATTGTCATACGAGCCATTTTAGCAGAGAATTTTGTGTCATCTTTTGTCATCTGGTTCTGTGACAAATCTTGTACGAGTTTATGTCTTTTGTCATGTGAAATTTCTAGTTTTTCATATGAGCCTGTCTAAATTGTCATTCGGGGTTGTATAAGGTGTCGTACGAATTTATGTCTCTGTCTATCCAAAACTGTCTTCTTGCATGTCTTGTTCAGATTTGTCATATTTGCTTGGTTAATTTATAGTGAGCATAAACACCTAATATCTATCATTATGTTCTTAGATTGTCTCCTTGGTTCGCTTGGTCAAGTTATCATCTGTCAAATCAGATTCTAGAAATAGGCACCTCAAGATTTTCAAGTATTTGCCTTCAACAAGTTCAAGATCTAACATCTCAAAGTGCATTATCACCCTCTTTGATAAAGTGATCACTCAAAACATAGTTTCTCATCAGGATCTATCATCCTCTATCACAAAACTACAATGTTTGGTTAGGAAAACCTTGTCCCACATCGTAGGATATATCATTCCTATTGGAATTGGTTTTTATCAAAATCATAATCATTGCACTCCAAAACCGAAGATAAAAAAACTTGCAAACTTTTAAGCACTTGAATCATCTTTTCGTGTCATATCATTTTATCACAATTATATTGATAGCTGATCACTTATCGAAACAACTTTTGGACAATCGAATCCTAGCACAATATCTAACACACATGTATGCCCGTTTTAACCAGGGCTTAGACATGAAAGATTGCAAAAACAGAAATAGAAACATTTGAAATAATTGAATATTAAAGAAACATGGAACACAAAGATGAAATACAAGTTAAAGAGGAAATAACAAAACAACAAGTTAGAGACATCAAAAAAATCCTCAATTCGATAAATTGATGGAGAAAATATTGGAGGGAGACAAAGAAAAATATTTCCTAATGTTAGCAAAGTTTGGTGCTACACTCCCCCAAGGTTTTGATGTGAACAAATTGACACAAAAGAGAAGTGACCCCCCCCTTAATAATGAACAATATGAGGATATTTTTAGTCTCAAAATTAATGACACATCAAATCCTAGTAACACCAGAACCAATGAGGAAACTTACATTCCCAAAAGGGATGACGTAGAAATTCTAAATAATGTTCAATCCAATGAGGATACAAGAAGAGATCAAGATCCTCCTAGAATGCAAAATCATGGTTATACAAGAAAAAATCATGTTGATAATCCTATCACAACTCTTACACAACAAATACAAACACTGCAAACACAAATTCAAGATATGCAGAGAGGAAATGTTAGAAGATACTCACTTCAATAAATCTATCCTTATCCATTCAATAGAAATCTAAACATGATACCATTTCCTATAGGTTGTGAAACTCCTAGATATGAAAAATGTGATGGAAGCACCGACTCCCAAGATCATATACGATAATTTTGCACATGAGGATACCTACTTGATGATATTATTTCCAAAAAGCTTAACTGGACTAGCTATGGAATGGTTCTCCAAACTTCCACCTGGAATCAAATCATTCTCAGAATTGGTGGATAATTTTGTTTCACAATACTCTTACAACATACAACATGAAGTAACAATGCTAGACCTATGTAATTCTAAACAAAAGAGTGGAGAACCTTTCATGACATTTTTACAGAGATGGAGATGGTTAGCTTCATGATATCCTCACATAGTGCTAGAGTATGAAAAAATGGACATATTCATCAACAACCTAAATGATCAAATGAGTTATCATCTAAAAATGCAAGGACATCAAAGTTTTGGAAATATGATTGATAATGGAATCAGAATAGAGGAAGCCATGATAAAGAAGGGTGAGTTAAAAATATACAAAGAAGGAGTTCACTCTCCTAACAACACTAACAACAACAACAATGATAAGCCAAAATTTTGGAATAGAAATCATAATGTCATCAATGATGGGATAGTGGATAACAACAATGTGAAACCAAAAAAACCGGTTTTTAATTTATCCAATCACTTAGCAGCGGCTTAGAAAAACAACAATCACCAAAAAGAAACTATCAAAAATGTATTTCAAAGGTAATTTACAAACATTGGTGAACCCCTTGGGTCAGCACTAAAGACACTTCTCACAAACAAATTGATTACTTTTCCAGAAGGAAGAAACTACGAACCTCAAGTAAAACCCCCTTGGTGGAATGATAACCATTATTGCGATTTCCATCAAAACAAGGGACATCACATAGATAATTGTCAGTGGTTGAAACATGTCATCCAAGATTTGATTGATAATGGATAATAACTATGGATGGACATATGACAAATGAATCTCATACAACTTTTATAACTCCGCTTCCAAAATATGAGAAGGGTGAATCATCAACAACAAATAATGGTAAGGGTAAAGCAAAGGTAAACTACGCTCATACATATGATAATGTGGTAAATGTGATTGTAGTTAAAGAAAAGAAAAATCAAGAACCTTCTCATGCTATCACAAGAAGCAAAGATAAAGTTGTTTTGCCGGGTCCTACCACTAACATGTCATCCACTGCAAAACAATAGAATCTAGTGGAGCAATTGCAAAAAATGCCCATGCAAATATCCATCTTAGAACTTTTAAATATTTCACCTGAACACAAAGAAATTCTTGAAAGAGCATTAGTAGATACAACAGTGTCCAAATATCTTGATATAGATCAATTCCAAGCCATGGTGGGATACCTCACAACCCCTCACTGCTTATCATTCACCAAAGGAGACTACATGTCCTTGCAACATCCCCATAATTCTCCCTTTCATATCAAAGTCATCATTCATAAGACATGAGTTAAACATGTCCTAATAGATGGAGGAGTTGGCTTAAACATTTTCTCTTTGAGTCTAGTCCGTGCTCTAGGTTATTTAGAAGATGCAGTTGATCCCCGGAAAAACATCACCATCAAAGCCTATTATGAAGAAGAGTGTTCCTATAAAGGAATTGTGATGTTACCCATCAGAGTGGGAGGGACCTTTATAGAAATACATAGCATCCCAAGTTCTAGACTTGGACTTATCATACAACATACTTTTGGGAAGACCCTGGATACATGATGTCATGCTCTGTGATGTGTGATACTTGTAGTTGCAAGACAAAATACTCAATAGATCATTACAAGCATGGTTAGAAAATAATAAGCAAACAAAGATGAACCATGACAAAGTGACCTATTGCCTCCTAAGAGATGCGAGTATGGATTTTCTCTCAGACCTGATAAGCAATCCCAGTGACTTGACTACACCTAGATGGAGGATTTGAAATAATAATGATATGTAAAGATGAGATTGATTATGGTAGATTGATCCAAGAGATTAATTAAACTAATGATATGCATGATTAAGCTATGATGATGATGCAATTAAGCTAGAAAAGAGATTGATTAAGCTACATGATTCAACAATTATGCTAGAAAATGATCAAATTAAACTAAATCTAAGATGCAATTTCTTAAAACAACAATGCTCAAATGATATTCCTATAGTAACAATGAAAAGATGAAATGATATGGGATCCTTATTACTCCAAAATGGGGGATATTTATAGGATTTCCAAAGCCATGGGTGAGGTGGCAAGAATCAACAGTCAACATTGAGTCTGAAGATATCAAGGGTGAAATTGGAGGAGGTTGGAGAAGAGGTTGGAGGAAGAGACACTTGTCATCTTTGTGGTAACAAGTGTGAAGGAGCTTTTCTCATAAAAGGGAAAGTGTCCAAGATAGGAGACATGTGGCCAAAGTGCCATGTGTCTCAAGAAGAAAATATCCACACCATAGGAGGTTAGGATAAGGAGTTTAGAATGTGCAAGATAGGATAGGGTTAGTTAAACCCAAGGTTAGGTGGAATGGGTTAGGTTAGAGGGATGGTTAGTAGTTAGGAGGCATGTGGGTAATTTGAATTTAAAAATTCAAATAATAGGAATAGACTAATTAATTCGCAACAACTCATAAATTGATTTGTTTTAATTAATTAGAGGATTATAAGAATTGATTGAAGTGGGGGGAGGATTAATTAATTTGAATTAATTAATCAAAGGGGACCATGGAAATGAACCTATTAAATAAATCCTTAGATTTATTAATAAGTAGATGAAAGGGAGAATTTAATCAAATTTCCCAACAAATTAAATTAAATTAGGAAGAGGGATTAATTAAATAATTGCTTATTTAATTAATTATCTTCAGACCATTTTTAGGTGTATACACATGATATACAAGTTGTTCCATTAACACATCATCAGTGCCTAAAGTTTCCCTACAATAGGCAGGAAATCATGATCTCAGCATATTTAAATCCATTTTAGTACTATAGTAATCTCAAACCAGTTCAAGAGGTCATTGTTCTTCATAATAGGGAGGCATCATCTTTGAACACACAATCTAAGGAACAATCATTTGCAACAATGTTGTCAAGTATGGAAAAACAAATGCAGATAAGAGATCGAGGGAATGGAGAATATTCAGTATCACAATTACCACTTTCTCATAAACCCTTTGGAAAGCCATCAAACTCTAAACAACAACCAATTGTGAAACATCTTCTAATATTTGATGGAACATTTATTAGTGTTGGGACCTTATAATAGGAAATGGAAGACAAAGATGTACTACAGTGGCTATACAAAGATTAAGAAGTCCAACAAAATATCAACAATGTTCGCATACCTACATAAAAGTATGGAAAAGGATTTAACATTATTAGAAAAATGGGATACACTGGAACAGGTCCTATAGGAAAAGGAAAAGAAGGTATATCAAAACCTATCCAACCTTACACTTAGCAGGCTACAGACAAAGCAAGCTTAGGGTATGGACAAGTTACTCTACTAGAAGACACATCTTTTAGCCAACAACAAGAGGAATATGAAAACAGATAAGAAGAACAGGAAATTGAAAGAGAAGAAGCATCAGCTAAGGAACAAGCACAAGAAAACATGAAATGGAAAAAGAAGCAAGCTTTAAATCAACAGGAAAAACAAACTAAAAACACCTCCCAAGAAGCATTAAATCTCAATCAAAACAAGCATGAAACTAGTACTACTCAAGTAGAACTCATAGAAAGGTTGACAGAACTCAATCTTAGTCTAGAAGAAGTTGAATATGAAAGAAGAAAAGATATAGCAAGAAAAATAGAAGAAACAAATCAAAAGCTATATGAACAAATTTGTAGATTGCAAGCTATAAGTGAGACAAATTCTGATGAATGGGAATGAGATTCCTATCAGTCTAAGGAATCAGCTGAAGAAAATTTCTTTGAATAAGATGTAGGATTTGATGTAGTTCACACGTATGCAGGGAAAATGTTAGGAACTAGCTCACTTGAATTAGAATCACATTCGGCTGACTTGGACTTAATCAAGGACGGTCAAGAACTCCTTGTGCAAGGTCATTCCGATGAGAGTACCATTCTATACATTGACATACATATCAAAAACTTTGACATATCTATCATGACCCTTGATACCCTCGAAACATCTCAACCTAAGGACCCCTTACCTCTAATCCACCCCGAGCTTATTGATTGGGAAAATGAAGGACATGCTGCCATTGATACCTTTCCGAATGACCATACCATATTCGTATATCTTAATACAATCAAACCCGCAACAAATTTCACTAGGAATTTCAGCAACGCATCTTCCAGTCAAGTGGGTGCCAAATCTCCTAGTTGCAAAAAGAAAAATAAAGAAAACAATATCAGGTCTAATGCTGAAAACCATTTCTTGAAAACATTAGATTAGGAAAAAGAAAAATGAAAGGATGCATCTAACGGTGAAAACCTCCTCGAGGCACTAGAAGATGATAGATTTGACACTTTACCTAAGTACTATCAAGAAAGGTCATCAATTTTGATTGAACCAACCGAGGCAGTTAACATTGGGACAACATAGCAACCAAAGATCCTACATCCAACAACTTCTCTATTAGAAGAAGAAATGCAACAATATATGGAATTCTTCAAACGATGACAAATCAATTTTGCTTGGTTAGATGTAGACATGCCAGGATTGGATCAAGAGCTTATTATACACCACTTAAATGTCAGTCTAGGTCACAAACCAATTAAACGGAAATTAAGGAAGATGCATCCACATATCGCTCTCCTAGTCAAAGTAGAACTAAAGAAATTACTGGATGTAGGATTCATTAGACCTGTAGCATATCCTCAATGGGTATCAAACATTGTTCCTATTTCAAAACCAGATAAAAGTATCAAAATATGCACAAAATTCAGAGATCTTAATAATGCATGTCCAAAGGATGACTTTCCTTTGCCTAACATTGACATCATTGTAGATTTAACTACTAGACATTCCATGATTTTTCTAATGGATGGTTTCTCTAGATACAATCAGATTAAAATAGCACCTGAAGATCAAGAAAAGACAACTTTCACATATCCATGGGGTACTTTTTGCTGGAATGTCATGCCTTTTGGAATAAAGAACGCAGGTGCTACATATCAAAGAGCTATGACAATGATATTCCATGACATGATGCGTACATTCATGGAAGATTATGTGGATGACATCTTGGCCAAATCATACAATAGAGAAGACCATATAGGAATACTAGAAAAGATCTTTGACCGGTTAGAACAGTACAATCTACAGCTAAATCCTAAGAAATGTCCCTTTGGTATCACTTCAGGCAAGCTATTGGGATACATTGTTTCAGCTAGAGATATCGAAATAGATCCAGCTAAGGTCAAAGCAATCATGGAAATGGCATCCCCCAAGAATATCAGTCAACTAAGATCACTTCAAGGAAGACTACAGTCAATCAACAGATTTGTTGCTCAACTGGCAGATAAATGTTAACCATTTACTCATCTATTGAACAAAAATGTTCATTTCAAGTGGGACCATCAATGTGAGGACACTTTCAACAAAATCAAGGCCTATCTAATGCAACCACCCATCCTAATATCGCCAATTCTAAGAAAGCCATTGTTACTCTATGTATCAACCACCGAAGTATCATTAGGAGTTTTGCTTGCACAATAGGATAATGAAGAAAAAGAACGAGCCATCTACTACATTAGTAGAACATTAGTGGGATATGAGATCAACTATTCACCAACAAAAAAGCATGCTTGGTGGTATTTTTTGCTTCTCAAAAATTAAGACACTATGTACTATCTCACTCCATCAAGTTGATAGCTAAAATCGATCCATTGAAGTATTTACTCAGCAAGGCAACATTAATAAGATGATTAGCAAAATAGATAATGATTCTAAGTGAGTTTGATTTTGAGTATGTAGATAGAAAAGATATCAAGGGGAAAGTCATTGTAGACCAACTAGTAGAGGCACCACTTCAAGATGATTGTCCTTTATAGATTGAGTTTCCCGATGTTGATATCCTAATGGTCACTACAAAAACATGGCAATTATACTTTGATGGTTCATATACACAGCATGGATCAGGAGTAGGTATTCTATTCATCACACCACAAGGTCATACAATTCCAAAAGCATACAAATTAAGCTTTGGTTATAGGTATTAGAATGGCTATAGATTGAAATATTACACAACTTCAGGTCTTTGGAGACTCTCAGCTTGTCATCAATCAAATCAATGATGATTATCAAATAAAGGATGAAAAGTTAATGCCTTATAAAAAGATGGTAGATGATATCAAGAAATAATTTGTAGAAATAACCTTTTAGCAGATTCCAAGGAATGACAACAAAGCAACAGATCCCATGGAAACACTTGCTTCTCTACTTCAAACACAGGAAAATCAACAATGTTATGAATTCCTGGTGGAAGAGTTGTTTTACCCTGCTCATAATTGTTCTAATTCCCAAACTATCTGTCATCTTGTTGGGTATGATTCCTCCCGCTATGGCAAAACTTACACATACTTGAAAGATAACACCCTACCTCCTGACTTATCAAAAAATCAAAAGAAACTTTTTTTGCCAATCCTCCCATTATACTCTTGTCGTGGATACCCTGTTTAAATGAGGTCTAGATGGTACTCTTTTAAGATGTCTCAAACAAGAAGAATCTAAGAAGGCCTTAAATGAAGTCCATAATGGCATTTCTGGCACTCATTCAAGTGGTCTTACCCTTTCAAAAAAACTCATACACTTGGGCTATTATTCACCAACTATGGAATGGGATTCTTTTCAGATAGGTAAAACATGCAAACAATGTTAGATCCATGGGAATTTGATTCATGCACTAGCACAAGAACTTCATGCTTTGGAAACATCTTGACATTTGTGCCAATGGGGTCTTGATCTAGTAGGAAAGATAAATCCTTCTTCATCTAATGGTCACAAATTTATCCGTGTAGCTACATAATATTTCACAAAATGGATTGAGGCAGTACCTCTCATCAATATCATAGGAAATCAAATTGTTGCATTTATCTTGAACTACATCATCTGTCGCTATGGAATACCCATGACCATTATCACTGATAATGGGCGACCATTCAATAATCAGGATGTCCAAGAACTATGTGAGAAATTCAAGATCCAACACATATTTCCACACCCTACTATCCACAAGGGAATGGGCAAGCAGAAGCATCAAACAAAACTATTTTGAAAATCCTTAAAAAGATAGTGAATGATGCTGGTAGAGATTGGCATATCCAATTGAACCTTGCTCTATGGGCCTACCGTACTAGTATCCGCACACCAACAAGTGCCACACCTTTCTCTCTTGTTTATGAATCAAAAGAAATACTGCTAATAGATGTAGAGATACCTTCTCTATGAGTATCATTAAAAGGTCTTATCCCAGATGAAGAACAATGAGTATCTAGATTGCAAGAGTTAGAATTGATCCATGAACGAAGACAAAATGTCTTTGATCATTTAAAGTTATATCAGCAAAGAATGTGTCGCAGTTATAATCATAAGGTCAAACCAAGAACATTTCAAGTTGGGGAAATAGTACTCAAAGAAAATCCACGCAACTAGTCGAATTGAGAAAAGAAAGGGAAGTTTGAACCAAATTGGTTAGGTCCGTTTGTGATCACAACAGTATTTGGGTCAGGGGCATATTAGCTATCAACACAAGACAAGGATCAGCTCGAGGAACCCATCAATAGAATGCATCTAAAGAAGTTTTATGTCTGAAAAAGAAGAAAAATCCAAAAATAGTGAAAAACAATGAAAAAAAAATCAAATATGAGAAAAAGTGCAATAAAAACAGATGGTGAAAACTAGGCAAATAGGTGCTATCTGTTTTCTAGCTCTTCCATCTATTGGCTCATGCATCCATATCCATAATAAAGTCTTTGTACAAATGCAGGCATCCCAGGTCGCTTCTCGCCATGGTTTGGATCATTGGGTATATCATAATGAATTTCTTTCTAAGATGGGGGCAAAATCTTGCACCTAGCTGGGGTCAAAATTTTCAATCATTTTGAGCTTAATCAAATAGGAAGAACAATAGTTAGGCAACTCTTATCAAGTGAAAACTGAGACATATCCAACATTGAACATAAGATCAAATTGTCAACCATCAAACTATCATATATTAGTCTAAGCACATTCACACACCTTTCAATAGATGATATCTTTTGGATAATGATTTTAACATGATTGTTCAACTTTTCTATCTTGATTTTTGCTATCATGATTTCTAAGTGACTCCAGGATGTCTCTGACTAGAGGAACAAGGAAGGAACATGATATTTTTCTTGTCTATTATCTGTAAATTTATCATTAATATGTGAAAATTTGTCTGAGGACATGATCATCGGAATATCATCGAAGACATTTCCAATTTGCATATAGAAATGGTTAATACTACCTATTTTACGCAAGCAACACTCAGGTCATCTTGGTTCAATTATACCTTGATGCTTGTGCTAACTTGCAATATCAAAATCCAGGAAAGTAGTGCTCAGGTCATCATGGTTTAATTATACCATCAATGTTTTCACTGATTTTAAAAAGCTCAATGATGACAAAACGCAATAACCCAGTGACTTGTCCGGTCGTAGCTTTGTATTTAGCTTGCATCTAATTCTTGCATGGGATCTCGCATTCTCATTTTATCCAAGGTTAAATATATCATAGGAATCATTAAGGTAACATCATAAGTGTGTACACAATCAGGCTGATGACTCATCTCTCTCCAGATATTGTTGACCCAGAAGAAATTTGATGTTACTCCCTCAACAGAACCAACATCAGCATATTAGAATCTTTCTCCAACTTGATATCAACAAATCTGTTAGTTATTTATCAATCAACATTATGAATTTCATCAATCGATCGCATCTAAATTGATTCTATCATGTCTTATATAGGATGTATCTTTCCTGGAACCAAACATTCTGATCATGTCTTATACAGGATATATCATTCCTAAAACCAGACACTTTGATCATCTTTGTCGTATATAGGAGGTGTCATTCCTGAAACCAGACTGAATCTTGATCTTATCAATCTAATCAATCAAGCTTTATTAATAATCAAGAACCATATCACCATGATCGTAGAACTCCCATTTTCATCAATCACAATTACAGAAATCAAATCATTTCTAATCGGGATATCAGTTTGGCAAAAATTAATACACTCCAAAAATCAATTATCTCAATTGATCTCCCGAGGGGGCATCAACGTACCACAATATATCAATCAATGTCTGGGGCATCCTATCAAACCAATATCATCATCAAAATGAGATTATTATTTGAATCAACGCATCATCACACCTCGCTTCAAAGAGAGGCAAAATGTATACACCAAAAAATAGTCTCAAGATAATTAATTAAATAAGCAATTATTTAGTTAATCCCCCTCCCTAATTTAATTGAATTCATTAGCAATTTGATTAAATTCTCTCTTTCATATACTTATTAATAAATCTAAGGATTTATTCATTAAGTTCATTCCATGGTCCCCTTTGATTAATTAATTCAAATTAATTAATCTTCCCCCATTTCAATCAATTCTTCTAATCCTCTAATTAATTAAAACAAATCAATTTATGAGTTGTTGAAGATTAATTAGTCTTTTCCTATTATTTGAATTTTTAAATTCAAATTACCCACATGCCTCCTAATTTCTAACCACTTGACCTAACTATCCCTCTAATCTAACCCATTCCACCTAACCTTGGGTTTGCCTAACCCTATCCTATCTTGCACATTCTAACCTCCTTATCCTAACCTCTTATGGTGTGGATATTCTTCCCTTGAGACACATGGCACTTTGACCACATGTCTCCTCCCTTGGACACTTTCCCTCTCATGAGAAAGGCTCCTTGACACTTGTCACCATAGAGATGACAAGTGTCCCTTCCTCCAACCTCTTCTCCAACCTCCTCCAATTTCACCCTTTCTATCCTCAGACTCAATCTTGACCATTGATTCCTGCCACCTCATCCTTGGCCTTGGAAATCCTATAAATATCCCCCATTTTGGAGCACAAAGGATCTCATATCATTATCAATTTAGGAATTGTTCCTATAGGCATATCATTTGAGCATTGTTGTTATAGGCAATTGCATCTTATATTTATCTTAATTTGATCATTTTCTAGCATAATTGTTGAATCATGTATCTTAATCAATCTCATTTCTAGATTAATTGCATCATAATCATAGCTTAATCATGCATATCTTTAGCTTAATTAGTCTCTTGGATCAATCTAGCTTAATCAATCTCATCTTTGCATATCATTATCATTTCAAATCCTCCATCTAGGTGTAGTCAATTCACTGGGATTGCTTATCCATATCTGAGAGAAAATCCATACTCACATCTCTTAGGAGGTGATAGGTCGCTTTGCCATGGTTCATCTTTCATTTGCTTATTATTTGCTAATTATGCTTGTAATGATCTATTGAGTGTTTGTATTGCAGTTGTAGGTATCACACTTCACAGGCATGACAGAGTGTATAGTCCGATGGAGTGCATGTTCTTGGATTGTTGATCTAAGGGGAAGCCTTAGAATTCTTTAATTCTTTCCTCCGGTGTACAGGTTTCAACACTTATCCATTTTTCACAAGTGTTGCCATCAATGCCAAAGGGGGAGATTGTGGCAATTGACACTCATTCGGTAATTTTAGGTGACATTTGGTAGTTGCATATTGGTCTAGGGTTATCATTGATGGCAAATCTTCCTGGTGATTCGATCCAGTAGTCGTGATTCATCTTATCTGGAAGTTGGTGTTAACTAGTAGCCAGTTAACCGATAAAATAGGGTATTTTGGTAACGTGTTGGTTCAAAATGATTTTTGATGATTGAGGTATTTTTGGTGATTGTTTTTGTGATCTCGATGATAGGGAAGACCTTTGTGAAGTGTGTTATTATAATCTTTTGGTCTAGTGCTATATTTTGTTCAAGATTGAAGCCGACTTTGAGCTATACATTACATCTTTTGAAGCCGACTTGAAGGAGATTAATATTGTGTTATGACCAGATATATAATATCAATTTGGCAATTGATTTTCGGTATGTTAGAGATTTGGTGATCCATTTTGGTGTGATTGAGCATAGTTTCACATGCACATTTTTCTTTTAGACCAACCGGTAGCTGATTGAGATGGAAACAAAGTATTCACCAAAGCAGAAACAGTCAGAGATTCAACACTTAACCAAAACTCATTTTTGCATAAATAGATCCTAATTAAGAGTTCATTTCATTGTATTTACTCATTGTAATCAAATTGTAAGTCAGTGAGACTTACCTGAAGGTTGTAGCCTTCCAAGAAACTTTATTTGAGTAGTGAGCTCTAGGAAATGAGCCTGAATGCAAGTGTCTTTCCCATCTATGTAATATTTATGTACTCCAGGACATAGTATATGAATATTGTGGGTTCAAGCCCCACTATGGTTTTTCCCTTTCCAGGTTTCAATGTAAAATTTTTGGTGTTGTGGATTTCTATATTATTTGTTTCATGTTTATGATATTTTCTATTATGCATTGTCAATCGATGGATAAAGAATAAGTTTGTGGTTTTAACTTCAGGTAGATCAATGATTCACCCCCTTCTCAGTGATCTCTAATTCTAACATAGAGAAGATGATTCTCTTGGAGACAGTGAAAGCAATGAGTAAAGCTTCTCAATACAATCTCAAGGCATACCTAAATGTATTCATGGAGATTTTTGAACAATCCATTGGACAAGAGCATTGAGATTTCAGTCTTAACCATAGTTACACATTTATGCTAACAAAATATCACTATCAAACTAAATACTATAACAAGGAAATAAATTTGACATAGAACTAAGAAATGATGAAGAAAATATGGAGGCTTCCAAAACATTTCAAAGAGCATGAGAAACAATGATCCATGTCATTGGACATTAGGATAGTCTAAAGACCATAATGCAACTCTAAGGCAACAGACATGATATTCACAGTCAATTCTTGCAAATAGTCCATTCAAACCATGTGAAGAGAGTTTCATAGACAATCACAGTGGCATGATAGAAGATTTAATGACATTAATGAGTAGTCCCAATTGATAGGACAATAAGAGATATTGCTACAACACAAAAATCAAGGGCAGGGATGCATGCCCTATGATACAATCATTACAGTCCCTGTCAAAAGAATCAGAAAATCGGTGCTAGAAAATAATTTAAGTATTTAAGGAAAATTTAATGACGATGAACAGTGAAAAGAATAGCTACAACATAAGACTCCTAGGAGTTGATTGGCAGCAAAAACCATGAAATGACAATTGTCAATTGTTGAGACAGAGACAAATACCATCAAAAAGCCTAAACTGGGCCATATACAGACCCGACCATAGAGACTTAGCCATGGTCACAATCCTATACAAGGGATATGTCAAGGTACATACACAGTCAATATAAAGATCAAATTCACAAAGGAAATGAGAAAGTCAGAGGGTTCTCAAATATAGATGAAGAGATAGTAATCTTTTAATGCATATAGGTGATAAAGTTATGTACGAAGCATCCCAAAGACATCCACAGATAAAAAGTGTATTAGACTTAGAACAACATAAAAGAGTTCAAATGCACAGTGAACCCTTTGGTAGCAGCCTTGGGTAATGTTGATGGAGCTTTCACCTCACAATCACTAATGAAGACAACTTATAATCAGCTCATGGATAGATCATAGAACCTTATTCATGGAATCAATCATTCAACCATAAAATTGCATCACTGTCAAAAAAACCATACACAGTAGTGAGCAAATATTCCAGAGTAGTCAATATTAATCAACCTTACTCAGTCACAAGTATATATCACAAAACATGAATAGTAAGCCTTTATCACAACAACTATACCTCAAAGGAAAATGATAACAATGAATAAAGTGCATATTGAGCATCTACATGTACAATTTTGAAGATTGTCAAGGACAACTTACACAAGTTGACAAATCATAAGAACTAATGCCGTCACAACTATTAGTGAGCCAATGAGGCAATGAATGATCCAAGGAATAGATAATATACAGTGATTGAGTAAAACCCAGTGCAAAAACCTTATGCACAGTGACAGTTATGATATCAAAGATTATAATACCACTGTCAGAATAGAATAACCAAAGTATGAGCTGCTATAGAGTATAAGAATAGTAAGCATGTACAAAATTTGTAGTCTCGACTCAAAATATTTCCAGACCATATGCAAAATGTATAGAATGAGGGTTTATAAACTTGAGATAACAGATAATAAAGCCCTTTAGCAGATATCAAAGCCTCACCAAGAAGTCATCATATAGCAGTCATATTCTTCCATGGAAATCATAGAGAATGTATGAAATAAGGGTTTTTATGAAAACTCTAGTTGTATGCATAGCATAAGGAAAAGACCTTTCAAATAGCAGCATGCAAGGGAAAAGATATGAGCAAATACCCTTGACTTTCACAATTCAAAATCCAGTTCGAGCTCTAGATCAAGCATAAAAACTCATGCATGTAGTCACCACAAAAGCTTCTTCATGAAGTTACAAAATGAAGGAATGGTTTTGTTTTTAGGGTTCAAATTCTTTTTAGCTGCATGCCCTATTATCAAAAAACATCGAAATGGGTTTCGTTTCTTTATTTGTTTTAAGGAACAAATCATGCATATCATGTGGAGTCGTGGTCATGATTTTTTTTGAGGCATTAGACTTAAGTAATTGTAAAGAGTCCTCAATATGTACAAGGGACCAATAGATTTTATATGCTTTTTGTTTATATATTTAATATAACTATTTTAAGGTTTATTGTATTAAAAACCTTAAAATATTTATATTAAATTTTATAAAAGACAAGATGAGATTTTTATCTATTGTGCTATAATATATGTATTATAATTTAATATCATTATTAAGATTTATTTTATTTAAAAAAATCTCAATAAAAATATATTAAACTATAAATGAAATAGGAAAATAGAAATTGTATTTTATTTTATTTATTTATTACTAACAAATTGTTTTACATAAGTATTAAAATAAAATAAGATTATTTAAAAGGAAAAGGGGTTACATGCAGATTTTATAAAGGGGAGATATGCTTTTTTCTAGCTATTATTGGCAGCTCAAGACATGCAGATATTCATAGATGAAGATGCTTTTTCAGTGGGACATTTTTTTCAAAAGCTATTTTGGGGCAGTTTGCTATAGTCAGAGTATCACTTGCATGACTTATGAGTTGGAAGGATATTTTTAGTGACATAGGCTATTTTTGACAGATTTTGGCATGTGCTTTACACACTATTTTGGGATAATTCACCCAAAGTTTTTCATACATCTTTTTAGTTCAGGGTTTCTTCATGCACTCTTCTTCATGCTATCTGTAGGAGCTATTTCCTATATATTCCATTTTCTCTTAATTATTCTAGAGTTCTTTTTATTTCCTCAACATGATTGTGGACTACTTTTAGACCCTTACATGCTTAAGGATGGCATTGTAGCTCATTTTTTATGAGTTTATTTGTAACAACAAATTCCTTGATTTTCAATAAAATAGCAGCAGATTCCTTCTGGGTACTCCTTGTGTTATCTGGTGAATGAATGATTTGATGATTTTCTATGATAAATATCCTCTAATTTATCTCATTCATTCAATTTTTAGGGTAAGGAGATACATGGTGAATGCAGGTTGTATTTTGTGTAATCTAATTTTGATGGGTTTGTAGTTGTGAAGATAGTTTATTTTCCTTTAAGAAAGCTTTTCTAATCAGGCCCTTTCTATAAAATATTTATGTATTCACATGTTCATTTGAGTTGTGAAACTTTCAAAGTTATTTGTTGAAGATTTTGTGGGTTAAGCAGTTACAAATTTCAGAAGCAATATTTGGTGCATCACCTCATAGGATAGGTTTAATTTCAGAATTCCTTCTATCCCTTTTCCCATCAAGAGTTAAGTTTGTAGGAGATTCATTAGATAGGAAGCCAACCTGATCTCCAGAGCTCTAATTTCATGATAGGCATACCCACAGGCCTGAAAGTATTCCCATGTTTCACATGATTGCTAGGTTTCATACTTAGCATTACGACACAATCCTTCGTGACACCAGTGTTATGCGATAGTTTTCAGTGGTGTAACATGTTGCGGATGATCTTGGAAAGATTTTTGTTGGTCTTGTGTGTTCATGGATTTGATTTGGGTCCATGCTATGTCATCATGTCATTGTATTGGTCTGGTGATTGATTAATGAATCGTGTGATGTAATTTTTTAATTAGGTCTTAAGGGTTGAGCCAACCTTGTAGTCAAGGTTGATGATTTGTATAAATAAGTGGCATATTCATGTAATTTGGATATCACTAATGTGTTTCCATTATTATAGAGTGATGTATGTGCAAACAAGTGAATTCATCTTTCAGTGAGAAGTGTTGAGCAGAGAGTGTTGCAGGGTAGACAAATGTGCTTAATTGGAACTGTCGTCAGGAATTTGGAGATGATATTCATTCAGTTCATGTAATCTGGATTTTTGTCTGATCTTTATAAGGTAGTGAGCCTTCCCTTAAGGTTGTAGCCTTTCTAGGTTTCTTATTTTGAGTAGTGAGCTCTAGGCAGTGTGCTTGAATGCATGTGCATTCCCCATTGTAATATTTTTACATACTACTGCATGGTATCATCTTATTGTGGGTAGGTTCCCACCATGGTTTTCCCTTAACTGGGTTTTCCATGTCAAAATCTTGGCATTATGTGTGTTGTTGTTATTGTATTTATCTTTGAGCTTGTTGCAATTGATTAGATATAAATTTGTACTCAAATTGTTAGATCGAGTGAAAATTGATTCACCCCCCCTCTCAGTTTTTCTTCATTGTTGTTGCCAACATAGTCAGAGTAATTGGTAGAATCATAATGATTTCATATGGTGTTGTGGGAATGGTATATATAGTCAGCCTTTAAGAACCAAACAAAGCAACTGTAGAGCCTTATTTGAATAGTTGTAAGGTTTTTAGAGTTGTGAAGAAGGTTCAATGATGATTTGCTATTGTAATAAAGAACATTACCATAAAAGTCTATTTATCATGACCAACAAAATAAAGGGAGATAATGGAGAAATATAAGATGAAGCATAATGCAATGATATCAAATGTTCTCAATATTTCCAAAATGGGGTGGAAACCCACAAAAAATTTCGATGCACTTAGAGAATTTTTACATCAAGTTTCACTATTACCAAAAGCATGAAGGAATAAAATAAAGAAATCTATCTTTCATCATTTCCTTGCAAAAAACAAACATAACATTTTAAGTTTTCTTCTTATAGCAATGAATGTACCAATAAATGAATTGAAGAATTGCATCAAACCCCAATGAAATCTACAAAAAAAGGTTCCCAGGAATCT
Organism: Cryptomeria japonica; assembly: GCF_030272615.1. Classification (NCBI taxonomy): domain Eukaryota; kingdom Viridiplantae; phylum Streptophyta; class Pinopsida; order Cupressales; family Cupressaceae; genus Cryptomeria; species Cryptomeria japonica. The sequence continues at coordinate 418,753,812 of NC_081406.1, read as the reverse complement.
CCATCAAACCCTCATGGTGGCACTAAGAAACAGAGCAAAATTAAAACATCGAATGCAAAGGAGTGGTGGCGCTCAACGTAGGAGAAGAAAAAGAAGATGAAATTAATAACTTAGGGTTATGTTTACCCTAATATTCCCAAGAAGCATTTGGGCATTTTTTTCCTTTCATTTAACATTTTTTCTTTCTCACTAATACCCCCATGGGTATTAGGGTGATAAAATGTTTACTTCACATTTCATTTATCAATGTAAATAATAATTGTTGAGTGATTTAGAATTGATCACTTAATGAATATTTATTAAGTGATGATTTATAAATCACTTAATAAATATTAAGTGATGAATGTTTTTTATAAAGCCAAGTCAAAGTAATGTAGTTGGAAAATAAATGACAAGTGCCAAGTATATAGGGCTCATGTGCTATGAAAAGGGGAGGAGTTGAGAAAAGTTGAGAACATTGCGGAAATAATCTAGGAGAGTTTATTTGTCATTTTAGGACTCTTAGAGTATATCTAGGCTATTATGACATGTATGGTCATGGTTTGACCATTTCTCCATTTTTGAGCCATTTTAGTATCTTTTAGGGACCTAAAAAGTAGGGTTTTTAGCTGTATTCGACCAAGGAGGTTGGGATTCCTATTATCTTGTAACTTCTTGGAAAAAGCATAAGTATGGTCCAAACTTAAATTCTGAAGTTAGTTCTTTTCATTCACTGACATTATTGTAACTCATTTTTGGAGTTCTTTACTGTAGAGAGAGATTTGTAACTCATTTTTCTAGATTTTGTATATCAGATTACCTTTTGAGATTAATAGATAAGTGTTTGCCTTCTTTTATTTTCTGTCATATTGTATGCACTTAAGTGATTTAGCATTTCTACTTGTGAAGTTCTTACTTCCTTGTAATTTTGTTTTATTATCCAACATCTTTTACTGAAAGAACATACTTTGTTATAGGTTTTTTTGAGTTGTGTTGTGTTGTAGTTTTTTCAAGTTGTGAAGTTTATTACTTCCTTCTTGAATTAGGTAAGTGCAGTGAAAACCTTCTTGTGGAGTGTCTATGCAACATATATAGTTTAGCTTATGCAAGTTAGTTTATCTTTTGATTGAAATTGTGTCTTTTAAAAGTTGATTTTATAGTTTTGGATAGTATACTTTGGTGCATCACCTATTAGATTATAGTTTTAGTTCATGCAATCATCCTTTCTATTTTTTGAGTGAAGCTATTAGAATAGTTAAATTTAGGTTAAGCCCCATAAGAACTAGCTTTCTCTGGAGGCTCACTCCAAGTTTTAGGCAACCCACAAGCCTAGGAGTGTTCCCATGTTTCTCCTTAAAGGTAATTTCTGCAAATTAGCAAGGGTGCATTTTTTAGAGATAATAGTAACAACTGGATGTCTTATGACCCTTATTCTGATGGTAATCATAGAAGTCATTTTCATTCCACCAATTCGGTTTTAAAGGACCTGGTTCACATGGTTTTACCTCTAGTAGATGTATCACATTGGTATGGATTATCTTTTTGAGTGATAGTTCAATGGGCTCCCCAACTGGTGTGTAATTTTGCTTTGGGGCATTTTTCCTTGGGGGTCAAAGATTGGTTGATTATACCACATTTTTTGAAACTGCATTAATATCTTGAGATTGTTCTATGTTCAAAGTAAAGGAATTGATAGTTCCTTGCAAAAAAACCACAAGTTGAGCTCTATTCACCACTCATGCATCAACAACCCCATCATTTGTCATATTTTTGTTCTTTGACAAAAACTTGGACTTTTCATTACTTGAGTTGATCTCCTTATTATTATTCAAAATTCCTTGTTCAATGAGACCATTTTCATATTTAAGGCCTTTCTATATACTCTCATGGAATAAATTGAGATACTACATTTGTAATGGGTACTTGATTTGTGTGACCAAATTCTTCTTGAATATATCTACTTTCTCTTTTTCTAGAATATGACAAGGATATCTTCAAGCAAGAGAACACCAATGTTACAAGAAAGAGGAAAATGATTCACCTTCCTTTTGTTTTGTAGCACATAAGCCCATCAATGTCATGGGATTGTCTTATATTATAAGAAAAGTCTGTGATGAATTGTTCAGCCAATTCCCCCAATGAGCTTATCGTCGGGGGTAAGTGCAAAAACCATTCCAAGGCCTGATCACTAAGAATTTTAGGAAACAAAAACATTAAGTATGTATCTTAATCTACCATTTCTATGCAAGTTGTAAATAACTCTCTGATATGATCTCTCAGATCATCTTTTCGTTGATACTTTTTGATGCAAGAGCACCAGTCTAGTTCCTACCAGTTGAGTAGTTTTTAATGTAATTTATTGAGAGAATGACATTTATTCATGTTTGAGTATTTAGCATTGTGGTTTTGGGTTTATTCCCTTGTTTTCATGGTCTTTATCATGTTTGAGTTTCATAGCTTTTGGCTTTGTTTCCGATGAGATGTGGATTTCAGTATTGTCTCGGTTGATGTGTTCTTATCGATTAGCCTGGTTGTATGTTGAGCGAAGATGATTTTGAGTTGCATTTTATCTCTATGACTTGTGGATAATTGGAGATGTTGCTTTGGGCCTTGGTCGGTATTCCCGAAAGTCAGTGCATCATTTTATGATTTGGATATTATTCTTTGTGATTTGACCCAACATGTTACCATTGCACATTTCATGAACCGATTGGTCTTTGGGCCGACTTGATTGAGTTGTAATTATCTGTAGAGGGTATAAATGGAAGCTTGTGAATCATTTGAAGACAATAGGGAAGTTAGAAGATTGAAGACAAAGCTTTGAGACTGAGCAAAGATGTACAACCGACAAGATTTTAATCCGATAGGACTGAGGCCGAAAGGTTGAGGTCCGAATTAGGATAGAACCGGTAGACTGTTACTGGAGGCCAATTTGAATTGATGATGATCTGCAGACCTTGTAATTGCATTATGAGCATTGTTTGTATCCTGGACTATGATCCAATATGTGGAATGTATAATTATTTAGATTGTAATATTATTCATTCACCTTGTTTACCGATTATGTGTTCTGTGTTGTTACCAGTTGTTCTTCCTATTGATTTTGGCACTTTGTTACCAGTTACCGGTATGCTTTGCATGGTTTATGTTTTTAGCTACCAGTTTGGGTTGTCCTTCATTGGATCTCCCTACCTTGACTGCATCACTTCTCAATTTTTGGGGTTTCAAAGTTTGATGGGAAAGGTGACATATATAATATCTGATCAAATGGATATGGACGAAGATCTTCCATAGTGTATCTTTTCTTCTCATTTTCTATCTGAAGATGGGTAATCTATTTTTATAAATTTTGGACTTGCTGAATAAGAATATCAATCTAAGTTAGTGGCATATTTGATGCATAGGTGTTTCCAACAAAGGGATTAGTATTCGTGCACACTAAAGGTTGTTGGAATATTGATCGGTTATGAATCTATGTACTATTAACTCCACTGGGTACAAAAAAGTATGCAAAATGTGTACTGACACTAGGTTGAGTTGATCTGAAGGGATTAGTGGGACCCTAATTCAAGTTTTGATTGTTATAGGTCGATCCCATAGAAATTTACATCGTAGGTTGCGAGGTACTTGTTTGAATTGAAATTTGGGAAATACCAGCCAAGCTTTGAGCTGAAGTGTTCGATATGTTAAATGTTGTTTGTGAAGAAATACAAGCATGTGTTTATGATGTAATGTTTTCACTTAAATATGTCATGCCAGAATGTGAACTCATGGTTAAAGCCATGGTGGTTTGGGTTGATGTTTCTTGCATGTTTTAAGTTCTATATTAGGTAGAGTTGAAAGATGCAATGCATGTTTGAGTATGTTGAATAGATGATCTTGATGTTAGATTCATTTTTTGGTTGAGTGGGGTGCTTGCTTATTGCTATTGGAATCCAAGAACACTAAGAGGGGGGGTGAATCAGTGTTCTACCATATATAATAATTTTAACCTTATTAACAAATCTACTTAATAACCGGTATGCATAAAAGAAAGTAACAACAAGTAATATCAATGAAGCTACATGAATCAACACCATAACATAAAGATTTATACATGGAAAACCTCAAAGAGGAAAAACCACGGTGGGACTGGAGACCCACAATATCTATTCACTGGCCAATTGAATAAATATTACAAGAGGGGCCTACACATGCAGGAAGGCACACTGCTCATCACAAAAGGAGCCTCACTGACTATAGATCCAAAGTACTAGATTACAAACAAAAAACTCTACTCAGAATGAACATCTTCTATGCTAGATGAGTTCTGATTAAAGCAGTGTCTATACCAGTTATCATGTAACCTTCCTTACCAGTAGCTTAGATTGCTTTCCAAACCTCTAGACAAATAATCAAGATCAATTGCAGATCATTACATTCATATTATATCGATCAAGATGTTTCTCATATACCATCACATAACCTATCGCATCTCTTATATTTCATATCCTCAAAATAACCTAACTCAGACTGACTTATATACTTAGTTACATGAATAAACACAAATGCCTTATGTTGGCTTACAACCATATTACAAATGCTAAGACACATGTTGGCCCAAACAAAATATAAACATGAAACAATATGACATTTGCCACTTCCATGCTTGCCAAATCAATCTCCTATGTTGGCCTTAGGATACAAGTTCCAAGTTTGCTGGTTACATGCCTCTCGGTTCCCTAAATGTCGGTGAAGTGAATTTTGGTTACCTTGATTGCTAGATCTACCATGAAGTGTGTTGCCAGAAATGACAACACCTATAACCTGGATGAGTGTCAATTGCCAACAATCTCCCCCTTTGGCATTGATCACAACACTCATGTGAAAAATGGATCGTTGAAGTGTTGTACCAGTTCCTATCCAAAAATTGATCTCCAAAGACTCCTCCCCCTGAGCTATACATTACATATTATGTCCCTTGAAATTTTTCACATCCACCTCTCCCCCTTTGATAGCAATGCCAAAGATTGGGGCAAAAAATAAGAAATGAAATTTTGTACAAAGAAAAATTGTGAATACCGGATCTAAATGTACTTGAAAATATCTAGATAAGCACCCTTCAAAAATGCCAAATAAGTATCCCAGCCAGATTTTAGAGTTCCCAAAATTGATACAAACACGTTCAGAATGTAAGTGTTTAGTTCTTCTTCTGTTAGGGTTGCCGGTGTGGGCATATTCATCTGGTCCAGACATTACCACTTATGAAGTAACAAAGTATTAAGCTGGGGACTTACCAAACCTCTCAATTCTCTAGCCCGCTAGATTATTTTATCCTTTTCCTTCTCTAGGGCTGAAATTTCAGACTCTAAAAGCAAAATTTGACCATCAACAGTGTTGGTCAAAGATTCAGTACCATCAAAAGTGACTACAAGTTGTTCCCACTTGTCCTTATCTGCCTTAAATTTATTATCTAGGTCTAATGTAAGTTCTGCTATGTGCTATGTTAATGGAAGATCGATATATGCAACTACGTTGATGAAGAGCTTCATCAATCCTTGTCATCTCATCTGTCAGCTTAGCTTTGTCGGATGTGATCATATTATCACAGGTGACCTTTCTAGTTGTATTATACCTTTCCACCAACTGTCGGTTTGACACTTGTTGAAGAGTTTTATACTCTTTTGTAATATGCTTAGTCAAACCTTTCAACTTACCGGATGGACTAGCTACCTAATCAATCTTGCATTCTGGTGTAAGTTGTTGAAAAATTGGAATAGCTTGCTCAATAACCTACTTATCTTTTGAACCTTCCTTCTTTAATTATTGATCTGCAACAAACATCAATTCAAAACTGCACAACTTCTCAATATTCTTATTTCCAAAATGACCAAAATCATCTTGACTAGATGAGTCAAGTGTCAACAATGAGGGACCAATAGCCGGTGACGATGTCGGTACCCTGACTTCAATAAAATCATCCTCTTCTTCCTTCTGATCTATTTTATCCTTTATCTCCTTAGCACTAGTGGCTTTTATGTGTGTGAAAAAGTGAACATGTAGCTGCAAGCACAACACTTCAATTAAGTCATTATATGCATGGTTAGTAATCAATAATCAATAAAAAATAAACCATAGCAAAGCGAATAATTGTCTTCTAAAAGATGCGAGTATAAGATTTCTCTCATATTTTTATAAGCAATACTAGTGACTAGACTACACCAAGGCGATGGATTTAATCTATATGATATTAAGCTATATGGATGCAAGATGGATGAATAATTCAAGCAATAATAATCAATTCAAGCAACAATGGATGCAAGTAATAATGGATGCAAATAATCTAAAAAATCACAATAAACTTCAATGACTCCAGAGAGAAATTAGCATGATAATAATCTCCAAGCGTGTTCTCAAAAATCTCTGGGGTGAATTGGAATGAGAGCTAAAGACTAAATTTATAGGGAATCACAAGAGAAAAAGCTTAATTTAGGATTAATTGAAAATAACTGAGAAATTAGATTCAGTTAACCTTGAGATAGATTCCAATTATAGTTTAATTGAAATGCATTCAAATTAGAAGTCCAAGTTGCATTGGAAAATAATAATAAATTAATTCCATGCATATAGGATAAAAATAGATAATTCTTTAATTTATTCAAGAAAAATGTCTTTTCAATGCAACTGAACATCTTTTTCTGAAAAGCTTTGAGTTCCAATTTCAGAGAATAATTCAATAATTCAATTAAATTGCTTTTCTAATTTCAAGTTCTAAATTTAGAAAAAGAAATAATATCTCAAGTTTGATTTCTCTCTCAATTCAATTCTTTTTTTTGTTTTATTTTCAATTCAACTCTTTGTAATAAATTAATTCATCTTTTGTAATCAATTAATCCTTTTTGCATGATTGAATGGCAAATTTATTAATTAATTAAATATGCAAAGATATTTAATGAATCAAAATGGAATAATTGATCAAAATGATATTCTTGGAAATGATTCAATTAATTAAATAAATATTTAATTAATATTAAGTAGTTGATTTGCCATGTGATTTTTGATAATTAAAGAATTAATAATGTGCTCAAGATTGATTTAATTGCCTTTGGTTAGGACCTTGGTGATGTTGTTGAGATTAGGGGCCAATGGTTTTGATGACCAATTTTAGGGTATTACATTTGCCCCTCTTTGAATTAATGTGTGAGTAGCGCGTTGGTTCAAACAATGTGTGATGTCTAGGAGATGCTAGTTCTAAACTTGATTGATCATGAACTAGATAAAAAGCAAGGTGTTTAGCTTAACTCGAAGCGAAAAAGATGAATGAAGTCTGATTAAAGTGATACTGATCCCGAACTTGATTGAACTAAGGAATGCTAGAAAATAAAGATAACAAACTTGAACTTGATTGATCAAGAAGCAGATCTTACTGATCTAGAACTTGATTGATCTTAGATGTAGTGAGTGATGATAAAAATCAATCTTGAACTTGATTGATCAAGACACGATGAGTGAAGAATGAACCGTTTAGCTTGATCAAGAAATGAATACTGAACACCTCCTTAGATTTAGTGTGATCAAAGAAACTCTTTAAACTTTTGATTGAGTTTAAATGAATAATTAGTTTGATTTGAAGTGATGAAACTGATTAACGTTAAGAGATTAATTCAGATGAAATACAAATATCATCTTGATTTGAAGTGATGAAACTGATATGCCCCTAGTGATTGATTTGATTCAGATGATCGAGAGATCTCAACTTGATGTGAAGCGATGAAGCTGAGATGCCCCTTAGCAATAAGCATTTTTTTCTTTAATTGAAAAGATTTTGCTCGACTTTTGATGAAGATTCAAAAAAATTTCTTGACTTGTGAGATGTGAAGTCATAAGGTTGTGAGTATGCCCCCTCGAGAGCAAAATTGAAAGATAGCGAGGGTACTTGATTATAGGCAATTGTTTGGTGAAAATAAGTTATTTGAGCACAAATTGATTCTGAGGATTTTTTTTGAAAATTTCAGTGTTGAGTGATGAGAAATTAAGCGTAGAGTTGATTTAAATTTTGATGTGTAGAACGAAATTGAATTAAGATTCAGCATTGAAATTTGAGCGTAATTTGAAGAAAGAATGAGCATTTGATGAAAAGAGCGCTAAGTGGTCAAAATTGTGAAATTGATTAGCAAAATGATCTCGAATTTCGATTTCGATCCCAAAAATGGAATCAAAGCAAGCAAATTAGCTAAGGGTACAATTTTCATAACCATCGAAGCAAGTTGAAAAAATAGGTTTTAGGCTATATATAGGATGAAAGTGTCATTTTCAAATCATTTTAACCCTCCAAGTTTGAAAATTCAGAAAGCCTTCTGCGAAGAAAAAAGGTGGTCCCTACTCATCAGCATCGATTTGAGCACCAGAGACGTCACAATCAACCCCGAAACTACGAGCCAGCGGTAAGTGATCGATATTTAGCCTCTTTATGTTTCCAATTTTGAATTTTTTTATTCATTTTTCATGTTTTTCATGGGTTTTGGGTCGGGTGTCGCGGTTTATCATGCGAGACAGGATCCTGTCTCGTACGAGAAACTGGCAAATTTTCTTTTGTCATTTGAAGCCATTAGATTTGTCATACGAGATTCACCCTTGTGTCGTACAACAGGTCAGTTAGAAGACCATTTTGTTGTATGATGTGTAAAAGTTTTTCATTCAAGGCTATTTTCTCGTACGAGATTCTGTTTGACTATGTTTTGTCGTTCAAAAAACAGTGATCATTTTTGAAAGTGTAAACATGAAATTTTGCTTTTGCATTTGACTTATTTGGATTTGCGTGATGTTTAACTTCTCTTGTACGCTCATTTGGAATGTTTTCTGATGATCGTTGTTGGGTTTTTTTTGTAGGTGTGCTTACCTCCTGTGCTCTTTAGATGCGTATATCCTCCCACTATGGCTTTAGTTCGTGATTTGTCTGAGGTTGAGCAGGCTCATGTTGATATGTGTAGCTTGACTCACCTAATGAGGTTACCTGATATCCGTGTGAACCACGGGATGCTCACAGCATTGGTAGAGCGGTTTCATTCAGAGCATAATACCTTTCATTTGCCAGTTGGGGAGTTGACTATCACTCCTGAGGATGTGTACAGGATCCTTCGTATCCCTTTTGCTGGGGATAAGGTGGATTAAGATACTACATTGTGACCTAGACTATAGGCTCTTAGGAATGTATTCAGGGATCCCAGTATCTTGACTCATTCCATGAGTTGGGATATATTGATGAGTAGGTACAGTGAGGAGTATCCGCTGGCATGTGTCCTAGCAGGTTTCATTGGTTGCTTCTTGATGCCAAATAGAGGGCAACAGGGTTTCCAGAGCGAATGGGGCCATATGCTAGAGAGGTTGATAGAGACCCCTCAGAGACTTGGCTGGGGCTCTTGTTTGTTGGCCCACATGTATCGAGAGATGCATGAGATTGTTTACAGAGATGGGTGGAGCATGGCTGCAGGGGTGTACATTTTACAGGTGTGGGCTTGGGAGCACCTTCCCATTTGTCAACCGATTGTTGATGATAGCAGAGAGCCAGGGCAGCCAATTATTTATAGGTATGCTAGATATATTACGCAACCCCATTCGGGCAAGACAGACTTCTGGCGACGATAGCTCAATGATCTGATAGCTATCATATGGAGACCGTATAGAGGGTTGGAGTCATGGGATAATTGGTGGGCGGTTCGAAGAGACCTTTTTGTTACACGCCCACTGATTGGGAGGTCATAGACTGTTGTGGAGTGATTCGTCATTTCAGGAGTGATGAGGCAGTACGACCGACCTTAAGGGATCTCTCAGGTATATACAACATATGCTCGATATGTTGATGAGGAGAGATAGGGATGGTCACCTAGGCTATCCTATGCTTTAGCGATGCAGGAGCTAACAAGTTTACACCGCCTGAGGTGGGATTACCTAGATGATATAGTAGATGCGGGGGTATTGCCCCAGTACAAGGATTGCTTTCAACAGCATCCATTCCCTCGATTTACAGATCCAGGAGAGCATGCTCCTCATATTAAGGATGTGGAGGATGATGCCCCCGCACCGGCATAGGGACAGGCACAGAGACAGGGGCATAGGTAGGGACAGGTCCAAAGACCAGATGCTCCATGACGGACTGGTGGTGATCCTGGTGCTAGCAGTAGTGGGATGTGAGTCGATGTTGGACAGCAGAGGGGTGAGGGTGGATCCCTTGGGAGAGTAGGCGTGAGGTTGGGTGGCAGAGAGGAGGAGTGAGCAGCTCCGAGGCAAGTTCGGTAGTAGCGAGATGAGAAGGGTGGAGCCACAGGGGGAGATGGCAGTGGAGATGGTGGTGGGGAGCCTGCGAGAGAGTAGGGGGCTGACACCGGATGGTCGATGAGAGCACGTCTTGCAGAGCTGTAGTCATAGTTGATAGTGGCTCAGACTCAACTGGTGGAGTGAGACTGACAGCTAGTTGAGGTTAGGGCCGAGCGTGATCGCCAGATCATAGCATTGAGAGCTAAGTCGAGAACAGAGATAGAGTCTCTACAACAGGAGGTGCTTCTCCAAAGCAGTAGGGAAGCATATTATGTGGTGACATATAGTGTCATAGTTCCTATTGCACAGCAGGTGCAACCCTATTCATAGTATATGGCTAGATCAGAGGGAGCACGAGCACCGTGCCAGGATCCCGGGCATCAAGCTCCTCCTCCTCCACCAAGCGATGAGGGAGAAGGCGCTAGCTAGATGATTCTTTTTGTAGCTGGGATATTTTTTGTAGACACACCCAGTTTTTTGTAGCTGATACAATTCTTGTTCCGATGGGAGTTTGTATATGTCATTGGACATCATTTTGTACCCTTATACTTGACATTATATATATACGAGATCCGTTTTGACATCATTGTACTTGTGTCAATCGACTATGAGATGTTTCTATATTCTTTATTCTATACGTATGCATTTATTTCAGCATAAATGTATGTAATGCAAATGAATATGGATATCTATGTTTTGGTTTCTTTTTATATGCAAATAAATGAATGAAAATGAGTAATGAGTAATGAGTAATGCAAATTTTTTCATTTTTCTATGCAATAAGATCAATGTAAATTAATAATAATGAAATAAATCTATATGAAATGTTATGTATGTAGCTAAAAATCTCAAAACACAAGTACTCGATCAGAGAAATAATGATAAAAGACCACTTAGCGTAAGAAATGATGATGCTTTCAACTCTCATTCAGAAGATAAAGAGATTATTACTATATTGAAATCACTCTAGATTCACAAAAATGCAAAATGAAATGCAAAATGATATGCGAAATGCAACCTAAACCTAGTCACTGGATTTAAAATACTTAAGATTCATCACTGAGCATAATGAACACAACAGGCAGGTTAGAGTTCCTTTCTTTTTTAATGTGCAATTTTAATTATCTTGTCCGCAATGACCCTTTTTTCGTTCATATCCTTGGACAAATTTTGCAGGGACCCGGATTGCATCATAAAGAAATTCCCTCAAAACAAACAAAGAAATGATATGGACCTCCCCGTAGCATACAAATAAGCAGAGTCGAGGTATGTGAGGCGATTTCACCTTAATGTGAAGGCTCTTATCACAAACACCCAGCTAATTTATATGTTTCCAGATCATTGGGATCATTCCTACAAGCAGAAAACAAAGAAAATATTATGCCCCCAATCCTTGCTTCTCTTAGTCACAATAGACTTCCTCGAGTTACTCAGAGGGACAATAATCAAAAAACAATATAAAAGACAGCATACAAAGAAAATTTTCATTCATAGCTCAAACTGTTTAGTAATTGATTTCCGTTATGTTGTTTTCCTTGTGAACTCAGTGATAAAAACTCTGTAGTAGTCAGGAGACAGCTGACTGACTCAGAGTGGATGACCGGGATTCACTGATGGAATAATGACTTGGTTGACACTGCCTAGGATATGTAATGTGCTCTATCGAGTAACCTAAGACTAGGATGTTGATTAGTTTCAATTCATGAGGGTTCGAATGAACCAGAATGTCACAAAAGTGACTGAAAATATGTACAAGCAAAAGAAAAAGATGCTTGAAAGTAGGAAATGCCAACGTTGCAGTGATAGATGGAGTGCTTGAGTACAAGAGGTGCCTATTTGCCAGGTTTTCACCTACTTGGCAGAGATTCATTTTTTTTTTACCAAGGTGCCTGTTTACCAGGGCAATTTCTCTCTTTTTATATATATATTTTTTTTTCTTTTTTTTTTTTTATTTCTTCAGGACTTTTTCTGATTTTTAGGATTTTTTTCAGGACCTTTTCCAACTGTACAAGTTTGCTGGAGCAGAAAATGCTAAGCGAAGAATTTCTTCAAGTGGATGGTGTTAATCAGTTCACGGAGTTGTTCTCCTTCTGAGTTTGAGAGTTGATAGGCACCAGAGCCATATGTTGCAGTAACAATGTAGGGGCCCAACTAGTTGAGTTCAAACTTCCCTTTATTGTCGTGAAACTGTTGATTTTTTGGATTTTCTCTCAGAACTAGGTCACCAACTTGAAATTCTCTTTGTCGAACCTTCTTGTTATACCCACTAGACATTCTCTTCTAATACACTCTGACATTATTAAATGCCACTTGCCGACGCTCATCCAGCAATTCGTGTTCTTGCAATCTAGATGTTCTATGATCTTCATCAGTAACAAGACCAAAGAGAAAGGTGTAGCCCCAATAGGTGTTCTGATACTGGTTTTGTAAGCCCATAGTGCAGGATTGAGCTGTAGATGCCAATCCTTCCCAGACTTGTTCACTGTTCTATACAAGATAGTCAGTAGGTTTTTGTTAGATGCCTCAGCTTGTCCATTACCTTGAGGGTAATACACTAATGACCAGTGTTGCTTTATTTTGAATTTTTCACAAAACTCATCCAAATCTTTATTCTTGAATTTTCCTCCATTATCAGTCACGATGGACAAAGGTATCCCATACCTGCAAGTTATATAGTTTAGGATGAATAAGGTGACTTGTTTACCAGTTGCATTGGTGAGCGGAACTGCCTCTACCCACTTGGTGAAATACTCAGTGGCAGTTATGATGAATTTATGTATGTTGGATGATGCAGGATATATCTGACCAATGAGATCAAAGGCCCATTACTGAAAAGTCCAGTGTGTTATAAATGGTATGAGGTCCCTTGTCGGGGCATGTATGAGATTTCCATGAAGCTAACATTTCTCACAAGTCTTGGAAAATTTAATGGCATCTTTTTCCATATCTGGCTAGTAGTAGCTAGCCCATAATAGTGATAACTCAATGATGAACCAATAGTACCAAACCGGTACTGAGAGGGGAGGGGTGAATCAGTACAAACAAAAATACAGTCCAAAACTGGTTTGACAACAAATACTCCAAAAGACTGGCAAGCAGTGATACTAGTTGAAATAGAGTGCAACAGGTAAAACCCAGAATAACTAAAACAATCATAAACCGGTCACTCACTAAGCTTTCCTCTTAGCTCAATACTATAGTACCATTACACCCTCATGCATTAATAGGTAAACTATCATTTGATCTTCACAACAGTTAGTTCAATATGTCTTATAGACAGGCATAAAACACAGGACCATCATATGCTCAATAGGTAATAACAAAGCATCACAAGATAAAAGCATCACACATGACACACATATATTTCAAGTGGAAACCCAACTGGGAAAAATGACGGTGGGGATGAATATCCACGATCTACTTTTGAACTCTTTAGAAGTCCACTCTGTTAGGAGCCTTGTCCAGTTAAAGACATTACAATATGTTCTGCTAGGAACCAATCCTGTTAGGGATCACTTGGTTAAGGGATGGCTACAATACCTGGTTAAAGGTTAAACTTAGTTGGGGTTACCTTGTTAGAGGATTTCAAGAACTCAATAGCTAAAGGATCTCCAGAGCTCTATAGCTTCCCAAAACTCATTAACTTTGAGTTACCCTATTAAGGGATTTGAATCAAGCCGGTTAAAGCTACCCTATTAAGGGATTTGTATCAAGCCAGTTAAGGCTACCCTGTTAAGGGATTTCACAACTGTTGAAGTGGTTAAAGATCAACAAGAATTACAATGATCTGGTAACAACACTCAATGCTAATGCAGATCTATTTTGGCTCCTCTTCACCTTATGCACATTCACAACTTTTGCCAACAACCTTAGAAAGAAACACAACATCGACCTTATAGGAAACAGACAGGTCAGTAGCAAAAACCCTAAACCCTAAACCTGTTAGGTTAAGAAATTCAAGTGGTTCAATCCTGACCATTGAATCATACTGCATTAAATGCAACAGTCTTGAATCATTCTCAAGACATTCTCCATCATCCATTATCCACTGATTTCATGGTGGCTGATAACCCATCACACGTTATCACCATTTGACAAACTTCACACATTCCTGAGGTAGATAGGAATAGTCTTCTTCATGCAAGATCCTTCACGCGCACATGGATTACGTGGCAACATGACCCGTTCTTCGTTATACTATTAACTCATCACACAAAGATCACCGTTTGAGTCACACAGGCTTGAGGTACTCCAACCGAAAATCCTAAAGTGGAAACTACCTATCAACCGGTAGTCACACAGTGCTTCCATGTGCCAGTTCATCTTGAACAAATATACCACTTCACTTTGGCATATATACCGGTTCACACATATGTCAGTTCTCTCTTCTCACATATCACATATGCTGGTTCACTTCATATCAGATATTGACATCAATGACAACATACAATATCATTATGTCCTTATACCGGTTCACATAATGCCAACAATCTCCCCCTTTGGCATTGATGGCAATATACAAAGATATCTCTCTACTTCACATCTTCTTCCCCATTTGCTGCAGATATCTTTTTTGCTTCACTCCTTCTCCCCCTTTGACAACAATGCCAAAGTGGAGGCACAAGCATCCCTGTTCCATTATGCTGTTCCCCCTAAGGAATAGCATCCTTCAACACATCAATCAACAAAAATTTGACTATACAATACCTGACTAATGTGAAACAAATACTTTTAGTTCACCTCCTGAAGGGGCAGTACCCCCAATTCACCTCTTAAATTCACAAATGTAGTCTTTGGAAGAGGCTTGGTGAATATGTTTGCTAACTACTCCATACTGGAAACATGTTCCAATGCAATCTCTTTATTCTGAACCTTTTCCCTCAAGAAATGATACTTAAGCTCAAAATGCTTGGTTCTAGAATGTAAAACCGGATTCTTTGAAATATTGATAGAACTTGTGTTATCACATAATATACTTACTGGTTCAGATACAAGGATTTTGAAGCCTTCTAGTACATGCTTCATCCAAATTGTCTGAGTGCAGTTCATGAAAGCTGCAACATACTCTGCTTCCACTGTAGACTGAGAGATACAACTCTGCTTTTTACTCATCCAAGAGACCAGTCTACCACCAAGAAAGAATGCACCACCTGTTGTTCTTTTCTAGTCATCCACATTACCTGCCCAATCAGCATCTGTGAACACTTTCAGATTGAAATCATTGTTGTATGGGTACCACAATCCATAGTCAACTGTTCCTTTCAAATACCTAAGAATCCGCTTGACTGCAACCAAGTGGGATTCTCTTGGACTTTTCTGGAACCTTGCAGTAATGCCAATTGCATGTGCAATATCCAGTCTACTATGCACTACATAATGTAACTTACCAATCATTGATTGGTATTCCTTCTCATCAACTACTGCAGAATCATCCTCTTTTGTCAATTTGCAACCGATCACCATCAATGTACCAACCGGTTTGCTATCTTCCATGCCAAAAGTCTTCAACACCTCTTTGACACATTTGGACTGAGTGATAAAGATTCCATCTTTCATCTGCTGGATCTGCAGCCCAATGAAGAACTTAATCTCCCCTATGAGTGACATCTCAGACTCTTTCTTCATCTCGTCAGCAAACTCATGACTCATCTTGTCATCTCCACCAAAGATAATGTCATCAACAAAAACCTCACATATCAGGATCTGATCTCCTTCAAACTTCAAGTAGATATTGCTATCTTCACTTGTTCTCTCAAATCCAATCTTCACAAGATGGGAATGTAGGTGCTCATACCATGCCCTAGGTGCTTGCTTTAGACCATATAAGGCTTTATGTAGCCTGCACACCATATCACTGTCTTCAGATAGGGAAAACCCATCTGGTTTCTCTATATATACCTCCTCTTCAAGTACATCATTTAGGAATGCAGATTTTACATCCATTTGATATACTTTGAACCTCTTAAAAGCTGCATATGCAAGAAGCATATGAACTCCTTCCAATCTAGCTACAGGAGCAAAGGTTTCTCCATAGTCTTCTCCTTCTTCTTGAGCATATCCTTTGTACACCAATCTGGCTTTAATCCTAATCATTGTGCCATCCTCATTCAGCTTGTTTCTGAACACCCATTTGGTACCAATGACATTTTTATGCTCTGGTCTAGGTACCAAGGACCATGTACCACTTTTCTCTTTCTGGTCAAGTTCCTCCTCCATTGCCTTGATCCAGTCTCCATCTTTATGAGCCTCTTTGAATTATTTGGGCTCAAATTCAGAGATCATACATGAGTTTTCACTAACCTTTCTTCTCGTAAGGATTCTTGCATCCTTATCTCCTATGATCTGCTTAGGATCATGATTCATCTTGACATATCGAGGAATGGTCTTGACTAGTTCTTCTTCCTTTTCCTCTTCATCCTCATCTTCATCAGTATCAGCATTCATCGGTTTAGGAACATTGTTACTGGTACTTGGTTGACTGACAACCAGTTCCCAGAAGATTGCAACCAGTTCATTCATAGCTTGCTCACTGCCGGTTTCCTCAGTTTTCTCAGAGGATTCATTAATTCTTACATTGATACTTTCCATAATTCTCTGAGTCCTATTGTTGTAACACTTAAAAGCTTTACTCTTGGTGGAATATCCTAAGAATATTCCCCCATCACATTTAGCTTCAAATTTTCCCTGATGTTCACTCCTCTTGATGTAACATTTGCTACCAAATACCCTAAAGTAGCTGACCATAGGTGTCTTACCGGTCCAATACTCAGAAGGAGTTTTGTCCTTACCTTTCATGATGAGTACCCGGTTCATAGTGTAGACTGTAGTGCTCACCACTTCTCTCCAAAAGGTGTGAGCTACCTTTCCTTGAATCAACATTGTTCTAGCTGCTTCAACCATAGTCCGGTTATTCCTCTCTGCTAGGCCATTCTGCTATGGAGTCTGGGGGGCAGACAGTTGCCTTTTGATGCCAAATTCTTCACAGTACTTGTTGAATTCACTAGAAGTGAATTCCCCTCCTTGATCGGTTCTGAGACACTTGATTCTTTTACCACTTTCCTTCTCCACTAATGCTTTGAAAGCCTTGAATTTCACAAAGACTTCAGATTTGTCTTTCAAGAATGTGACCCACATCATTCTTGAGCAATCATCAGTGAGAATCATGAAGTACCTATCACCCTGCACCCTTCTAGTTTTCATAGGACCACACAAATCAGTATGCACAAGATCAAGCAAGTTGTCAGTAGTGAAATATTTACCTTTAAAGGTTGAGGAAGACATTTTCCCCAATTGACACTCTCTGCACAAGGTATTATCTAGTTTGCTTAGCACTAGCAACCCTCTAACTACTTTGATCTTACTAGCATTTACAATGTTATCAAAGTTTACATGGCAGAGTCTCCTATTCCATATCCAGCTATCATCAAGCTTAGCCATAAGACATGTACTTATATTTGCATTCAGATGAAATAGATTATGTTTGGTCTGCATGCTGGTGGCCACCAATTTACCATCTTTTCCTTTGATTCTGCAAACTCCATTCTTGAATTCTAGAGTGAGGCCACTGTCATTTAGTTGGGCAACACTTAGAAGGTTGTGTCTGAGACCATCAACCTAGTACACATTATTTGCACTACTCTTTCCATTCAGAGAGATGGACCCTCTGCCTTTGACCATGCATGGTGCATCATTGCCAAAGCAAACCACACCACCATCATACTCCTCCAAGGATAGAAACTTTCTCTAGTCACCTGTCATATGGTGAGAATAGCCACTGTCAATGATCGACTCATTGGAATTATCAAACTAGGAGACAAGAGCCTTCTTGGCTGCCACATCTTCCTTTACAGCAACAAACACAATGTCTTCATTCTCTTCATCTTTTGATTCCTCATCTATGACACCTTCATCAATTGCCACAAAACAATTTCTTCGGTTTCCTCCTTTGAATTTCCTGAACTTTTCTGGTTTGTCCTTGTTATCGCCATTAGGACAGTTTATAGAAATATGTCCTATCCGGTTACAAGAAAATAATTTCAAAGGTAGCTTACCTTTGTATTTACCGGTTCCTTTAGGAAGCTTCCTAGCAAGGAGAACTTCAAATGCCATCAGAATCTCCTCATCATTCATTTCTCTACTCTAACTAGGTTCCCCACTAATGCTAGCCTCTTTTCCTTTTCTAGATGGTATAGTAGAGGCTTTAAATGCTGATTCAGTCTTTTGAACATTGCCATCAAAACTATTTAGCTCATAGGTTGTTAACTTGGCTATGATGGAATCCAAGGATACTTTAGACTTGTCTATTGATCTCAGCTCTTGGATAGCAGCAACCCTTATTGCATAGACCAGCAAGAGGGATCTCAGGACTTTGCTTACCATAGTGGAATCTTCTATTTTACCACCTACACTCTTGATTTCTCCAACAACTGTTTTGATTCTTATTCCATACTGCTGAATGGTCTCACCTTCAACCATCCGCATATCTTCAAACTTCCCTCTTAGGCTTTCTTCCTTAGCCTGTTTTACATGTTCATCACCACCATAGATATTTTCAAGAGCATCCCATACCTCTTTGGGATTTACCTTGTCCTGAACATCGATAAACTCAATGTCAGATAGACTACTAATGAGGGATTCCATGACTTGCCCATTTTCTTGTATTTCTCTTTTTTGGTCATCGGTGAGAGTGTCGGTAGGGACAACATAGACATTCTCAACATAACTCCAGTGTTGAGCACCCATGCTTCTGATGAATATCTTCATCCTATCTTTCCATATACCAAAATTTTCCCTGTTAAACTTTGGACCTTCCCTCTTCATCATTTGACTGGGATCTTTACCTCAAGCGGTTAAGCTTACAACATAGAGGACCTAGAGTGCTCTGATACCAATTGATAACTCAATGATGAACCAATAGTACCAAACCGGTACTGAGAGGGGGGGGTGAATCAGTACAAACAAAAATATAGTCCAAAACCGGTTTGACAGCAAATACTCCAAATGACTAGCAAGCAGTCATACTAGTTGAAATAGAGTGCAACCGGTAAAACCCAGAATAACTAAAACAATCATAAACTGGTCACTCACTAAGATTTCCTCTTAGCTCAATACTATAGTACCATTACACCCTCATGCATGAATAGGTAAACTATCATCTGATCTTCACAATAGTTAGTTCAATATGTCTTATAGACAGGCATAAAACATAGAACCATCATATGCTCAATAGGTAATAATAAAGCATCACAAGATAAAAGCATCACACATGACACATATTTTTCACGTGGAAACCCAACTAGGAAAAACCACGATGGGGATGAATACCCACAATCTGCTTTTGAACTCTTTAGGAGTCCGTTTTGTTAGGAGCCTTGTCTAGTTAAAGACATTACAATAGGTTCTGCTAGGAACTGATCCTGTTAGGGATCACCCGGTTAAGGGATGGCTACAATACCTGGTTAAGGGTTAAACCCAGTTGGGGTTACCTTGTTAGAGGATTTCAAGAACTCAATAGCTAAAGGA
The DNA here is from genome assembly GCF_030272615.1 of Cryptomeria japonica. Classification (NCBI taxonomy): domain Eukaryota; kingdom Viridiplantae; phylum Streptophyta; class Pinopsida; order Cupressales; family Cupressaceae; genus Cryptomeria; species Cryptomeria japonica. The sequence goes on along the minus strand of NC_081406.1, from coordinate 418,734,018 downwards.
TCTCCAGAGCTCTATAGCTTCCCAGAACTCATTAAGTTCGAGTTACCTTGTTAAGGGATTTGAATCAAGCCAGTTAAAGCTACCCTGTTAAGGGATTTGTATCAAGCCAGTTAAGGCTACCCTGTTAAGGGATTTCAAGATTGTTGAAGTGGTTAAAGATCAACAAGAATTACAATGATCTAGTAATAGCATTCAATGCTAATGCAGATCCATTTTGGCTCCTCTTCACCTTTTGCACATTCACTTTGCAGGTATCTCTTCTCTCCTTTGGTTTGGCAATAATCACATAGCACTTCCCTTGGATACACACTCACAACTTTTGCCAACAACCTTAGAAAGAAACACAACATCGACCTTATAGGAAAAAAATAGGTCGGTAGCAAAAACCCTAAACCCTAAACCTGTTAGGTTAAGAAATTCAAGCAGTTCAATCCTGATTGTTGAATCATACTGCATTAAAAGCAACAGTCTTGAATCGATCTCAAGACATTCTACATCATCCATTATCCACCGATTTCACGGTGGCTGATAACCCATCACGCATTATCACCATTTGACAAACTTTGCACATTCTCAAGGTAGATAGGAATAGTCTTCTTCATGCAAGATCCTTCACGTGCACAGGGCTTATGTGACAAAATGACCTTTTCTCCATTATATTGTTAACTCATCACACAAAGATCACCGATTGAGTCACACAGGCTTGAGGTATTCCAATCAGAAATCCTGAAGTGGAAACTACCTATCAACCGGTAGTCACATAGTGCTTCCATGTGCCGGTTCATCTTGAACAAATATACCGCTTCACTTTGGCATATATACCCATTCACACATATGCCAGTTCTCTCTTCTCACATATCACATATGTCGGTTCACTTCATATCACATATTGACATCAATGACAACATACAATATCATTATGTCCTTATACTGGTTCACATAATGCCAACAAATAGTTTCAGAGCTAAAGTAAAACCATTCGAATGAGATCCACAAATACCTTCATGGACTTCTGATAATGCACGTTTAGATTCTTCAGTTTCTAGACATCTAAGCAATATACCATCCAAACCTCATCTAAATAAATCATTAGCTATGATAACATACCGCGAAGCATTTCAAGTTAGGTTTCTTTTCTCATTACGAGTAAGGTTTTCAGGGATAATTTGATCGCATAGATAGGAATAGATGTGGCTGTATCGGGATGAGTCATGTCCAATAATAGAATAGACTATTTGGGTCTCAGGAGAATCATAAGTAGGGTAATATAACTCTTCCACTAGGAAATCAAAGAAAAAATTGGACTCCTATAGCTCAGGTATAGATGCCAAGGTAGCCATAGCATATGCTGCTCTATTCGCTGATCTAGGAGTCTATTGGAATGATACAAAAGCAAAGTACTTCTTAAAATCATCCACCATCCTCTTGTAAGGCATCAATTTCTCATCTCGAGTCTGATATGTATCATTGATCTGATTGATAACCAGCTGAGAATCTCCATAGATATGTAATTCAACAACCTTCCATCCAATGGCTAGTTTTATTCCATTCACCAAAGCTTCATATTCTGCAATGTTGTTTGTGCAAGGGAATAGAATCTTATAAGACTTTGGAATTGAATACTTCTAAGGAGTAATGAATAGTATGCCAACACCTAAACCATTTTGAGTAAAGGAACCATCGAAGAACATCTTCCAGGGTTACTGAGTAAGATGCATTATTGATTCATTTGGGAACTTGATGTGTAGTGGTTGAGTATCCTCAAGTGGAGCTTCAACAAGTTGATCAACAATTACCTATCCTTTTATGGCTTTGTGTTCCACATATTCAATGTCAAACTCTATAAGGATCATTACCCACTTTGCCAATCTTTTGGTGAGTGTTTCTTTATTAAGAAGATACTTGAGTGGATCGATTTTGGCCACCAACTTGACTGAATGTGCTAGCATATAGTGCCTCAGTTTCTGTAATGCAAAGACTAATGCCAAGCATGATTCTTTCTATTATATTGTAGCTCATTTCATAAGACACCAATGTCCTACTAATGTAATAAATAGCTCTTTCCTTTTTGTTGTCATCTTGTTGTGCCAGAAGTGCCCCCAGTGATGAATTAGTTGCTGATATATATAAGATTAGTGGCTTACCCTGAATAGGTGGCATCAATATTGGTGGATTAGACAGGTACTCTTTTATCTACTGAAGATGTTGTTCACACTGCTGATCCCAGTTGTATATTATTCCTTTTCTCAATACTTTTGTAAAAGGTTGAGGCTTGTCTGCTAGTTGAGAAATGAATCTTCTAATGGATTGGAGACATCCCTGTAGACTTCTCATTTGACTAATGTTCTTTGGAGGTGGCATTTCCATTATAGCTTGGACCTTCTTAGGATCAACCTCGATGCCCTTCTTTGAAATGATGTAGCCAAGTAGTTTACCAGATGTCACTCCGATTGCACACTTCTTTGGATTTAATCAGAGCTTAAACTTTTCCATTCTGTCAAGTATAGGACCTAACTCTTGAATATGCGTTGATCTTTTCATAGTCTTCACTAAGGTATCATCAACATAATCTTCCATATTCTTATGCATCATGTCATGAAAGATAGTTGTAATTTCTCTTTGATAGGTCACCCCTGCATTCTTTAACCCAAATGGCATGATGTTCCAGCAAAAGGTTCCACATGCACAGATGAAAGTTGTCTTTTCTTGATCTCCAGGAGTGATTTTAATTTGATTGTAGCCAGAAAATCTATCCATTAGTGAGTACATCTCATACCCAGCTGTCATGTCGACTATCATATCAATATTTGGCAATGGAAAGTCATCTTTTGGACATGCTTTGTTGAGATCTCTAAAATCTGTACAAACTCTGATAGATTTATCTGCCTTCGACACAGGCACTATGTTGGAAATCCATTTAGCATAATCTATTGATCTGATAAATCCAGCTTTGAGCAATTTCTCTAGTTCAGCTTTGACCAATAGTGCTACATGTGGGTGCATCTTATGGAGTTTTTGTTTAATTGGTTTTCCTCCTGGTGTGATTGAGAGATGGTGCATAATGAGATCAGGATCCAAGCTAGGCATATCAGAGTATGTCCATGCAAAGTTTATTTTCTTTTCTAAGAATAGCTGAGTGAAATCCTTCAATTCCTCTGCTGATAGTGATTGAGCTACATGAATAATTTGTGGTGTCTCTTGATTCCTAATATTCACTAGTTGAGTTGGCTCGATCAATATGGAAGACCACTCCTAAAAATGACTGGGCAATATACCAAGTATCTCACCTTCAGGTGCCTCAAAGAGGTTTTCACCCTTAGGTACGTCCTTTATTTTCTCTTTTTTAGATTCTGATACCGCCACAATGTGGTTTTCACCATCAAATCTTTTATTTTTATTTTTCTTGTTTTTGTGACTAAGATACTTGATATCCTCTTCAGTCATATTTTCACTCTATTCACTAGTGGAAGAGTTCATAGGTTCGATTGCATTGAGATAATAGGATAATGTATAGTCATTGGCAAAAGTAGGTATAGCCATGGGTTGATTCTGTAAAGTACAGTCAATCAATTCGGGATGTACTAAGGACAAATTTTGGATAGGTTCAAGAGCATTCACGGTATTGTTATCACAACTGCGGATCAAAAAGTCGAGTTCTATAATGATACCTTGCGTAAGTGTCTCGAGACCAAGAAGAGTCAGATCATGATTATTAAAGTTCATGTTAATATTTAATTGATCTAATCAAATAGACATACTTGTAATGTCATTTACTACACCAAATTGGACGTCATATCGTGGTTTAACAGCAATAAGACTAGTAGGCAAGTTTTCATTGTTTGTATCAGATGATTTAGAATTTGAGGCTGATTGGATATCATCATGAACAAGACTATCATCAGAGTCATTAGAGTCATCAAATGAAGTTTCCAAGTCTCTTTGAGGTGATTTAGTAAGCATATGTATGGTATCAATACTAACATCTTTAATGCTACAAGTTCCTTCATGTTCTGGTTCATTTGTCATTTGTATCTGACACACCTATTGACATGATCTCATTGTTTCTGTGATTTTTGGTCGTCTACTCCATTCAGCTTCTTCTGGACTGATGACTGGTTCTTGTTCTGTAGCTTCTAACTCTTCCTATGTAGTGCTATAACTGATTTGTTCTATTTTAGGATAAGGACACATAGATGAGAAGCTTTCTGGTATTGTTCCTTCTTTCAATCCTTGTTCATAATTTACTTGCCTCTTTTGTCTAATTTCTTGTATTTCCTTCTCTAGTTTTATGCACATGAGTTCTTGAGTATCATCTATGACACCACTAGATTCTTCTGGAGTTTCTATAGTGGATGTGTCTGAAAGATAGTCAGGAACCCATTCATACTTGTTTGAATCAGTCTCTGAATCATCTACTTGTTTCCTTCCAATATATGTGACTGGAACTTTTAATGGTGCAAACAATTCTCTGATTCTTATGACATCATCTCTTCTATCCTCAGGAACCTCAACTTCTTGTATTATCATAGCTGATACTGTCGAAGCTTGAGCATTGACTATTTCTTCTTTCTTGACTGTTGATTCCTCTTTCTCTTGTCTACACTCTACTTTTGTTTGTTTAGTGTCTGCTTCATGTAATATTAAAGGCGACATCTTTTTCGAGCACTTAGACTTAGAAACATGTTTTTGGTCTGATGTATTTTAAGATTGTATCCCAGTCCAGCCTTATCATGTGTGGATTTGGTTTGTAGCTGAATTGGTTCAGTAATACCTTCTTTTTGTTTGCCCAAAGGACCAGTACCTGAGTACCCCATGCGCTGAATCATTTTGTAACCATGACCATATTGGTTTGAGGAAATCTCACAATGTCGTACCTCCTCATTTGGACTATCTTCCTTAAGGAGCCAGTTAAGCACAACATCCTCTTCTATTTCATCCGCCAAGGAGGTAGACCATCATATATAGTATTCGGAGCTGAATTTTGTGTTCTCATAGCCTCTGATGGCTTGCCCAACTGTTTTGGTGATGGAGGGAGAGAAACTAATGATAGTACCAGTTCTATCTTGTAGTCATCCATGCCGGTATCTGTAATCTTCAATCTCTTTTCTAAGTCTTTCATCAATGTTTCTGGATCTTCATTTGGAGAGGCTGCCCTATTATGAGGCACAAAAGATTTTGTACCTTTTGTCAATGCATTACAGATGACATTTGTATCAGCAGGAATACTGACTTGAACTCCATTATAAGGAAACTTTAAGCATTGGTGATATGTTGATGGTACTGCCTTCATTTCATGAATCCACGGCCTGCCCAGTAAAATATTGTATGACAATGGAATATCAAGAACCTGGAAAAGGACATCTCTCTCTATCGGTCCCACTCTACTTAGTAATGATACCAGACCTTAGGAGGTCCTCTCTTCTTCATCATAGGCTTTAATTGTTATTTTCTTGCTTGGATCAATGACATTTTCAGAGAATCCTAGTTGTGTAAGCAGATGATAAGTACAGATATTCAACCCTGTGCCTTCGTCTATCAAAACACATTTGACTCTGTGTTTTTGGATCATGGCTTCAATATGAAATGGCTGATTATGTGGATGATTTAATGAATTGTCATCCTCTTCAAAGAAGGTCAAATAGTGAGGTGAAGTCAGATGACCCACCATAGACTGAAACCGATCAATGTCTAAATCTTTTGGAACATTGGTAGTGAGCAATGCTTTGTCTAGGATTTCCTTGTGAGCAGATGAGAGTTGTAGCAATTCAAAAATTGAAATTTGAGCATTTGTCCTTTTTAACTGTTCAACCACGCTATATCCAGTGGATGATGATGAGGTTAATCTTTTAAATTTGTCCAAGGTTTATTCCTTTTGTTTGTTTGGCAAGGCTGTTGGATTTGATGTTTCTTGAGCCGGGTTGGAAGAACTAGCTCCTTGGAGGGTAACTTTCTTTTGAGATCGGGTTAGAGCTCTTGCATATCGTGATTCATTTGGTTTATCTTGAACTATAATCACATTGCAATATTCTGAGTGTGAAGGTTCAATCATGTTGATAACGTCATCCTAGCTGGCATAAGTATAATTTACCTTGGCACCTCCTTTGGTCTTTGAGGAATCACCTTGTTCATAAGTAGGCAAAGGGTCTTTAAATGCTTTATGATCAGCATTGGTTGGATGATTCCCAACAACAACTTTACCAACGTCTATGAGATCTTGAATCTCATGTTTTAGCTTCATGCAATTGTTTATGTTATGACCCTTGTTCCGATGGAAGTCACAATATTCATTTTCTCTCCACCATCTTGGTTTGACATCCGGATCATATGGTCTAGAGTTATCTGGTAGTGTTATCAAGTTGTTTGCCAATAGAGTTTTGAAAGCGGATTCATATGATTCTTCAAGAGGAGTAAAATCATGCTTAGGTTTGGAAAGCCAAGGCTTTTCCTTGAACCATTCCTTTGTTTTCTTTGGTGAATTCTTTGCTGCAATCTCAGCAGCTTTAAGTGCTTGTGTACCACTAGCCAAGTTGAATATTGTAGATTTTGAGTTGGTTTTGATAGTGTCTACTACTCCATCATTAACAACATTGTTGTTGTTGTCTTTGGAAAATTTCCAATACTTGTTCTTCTCTTTAGAGCTAGATCCTGTTTGTGTTTCTTTCCAAGGTGTGATATCCCCCTTCTTTATGAGCACATCTTCCATTCGAATGGCATTATCTACGATTTTGTTAAATGATGGGTGTACTTGCATTTGTATGCTATATTTCAGTTCGGGGACCAAGTTATTGACAAATATATCCATTTTTTCAAAGTTTGAAATAGGTCGTGGGTACCTAGAGAACATCCTTCTCCAACGTTGGAGAAAAGTAAGAAGAGGTTCCCCTGTTTTCTATTGAGTATTACAAAGATCGATCATAGTCATAGGATATCGAATGTTGTATGAGTATTGTTGTAAAAATAGCTGGATTAGTTCTTTGAATGTTTTTATTCCTTTGGGTAGACTTGAGAACCATTCCATTACTTGACCCCCTAAACTCCTTGGGAAGAGACACATGAGGTACGTTTGATCGTGCATGAACTCCATACAAGCAGCACTAAATTCCCTAACATGATCTTGAGGATTTGAGGTACCGTCATATTTGTCAAATTTTGGGATTTCCACTTGTGAAGGAAATGGAGGCATGTGTAGATTTTTGTCAAATGGAAAGGGACATATTGTTTCTAGAGAATATTGTTTTGGGGATTTGTCCTTATTCTTCAGCTCTGTGAGCTCCATCCGCAAAGCTAGTAACTGTTTGTGTACCATGAGTATAGGTGAATCTTCCTTTTTAGTAACAAGTGTTTGAACATCATATCCAATAGGAAGTTTGGCACCTTGTTTTGCTTGTTCTAAGAAATAGTCTTCCTTCTCTCGGGTCATGATAGTTTTCATCATTTTTCTAAAGTCTTTGTCTTTCTGACAGTCAAGGATTTCTTTTTCTGGAGGTTCAGCGTCTTCGTCAATCTCACTTGATGATGAGGAGTCATGATTTTTGGGAATATTACGGTCGTTTTTGTTTCCATCATTGTATTCTGTCTCATGTATAGTGAGAGATTTAGGTTCATCAAAAATTGGTCCGCCTGATGATGACGACATGTCAGTGAGTGGATCCTTCACATAGAATGGATTATCTTGATAGGTGAAGGTTTGTTCTTTGCCTTTGGCTTGTTTCTTACAAGAACTCCTGGTTTGAATAGGCATCTTTATGGATTTGTGTGACCTAAATGTGTTTGTGATGCAGAGGTCAAGATCAATTTCAGAGCTAGTTGTTCTGTTTAGAGTATTATTTAGGAGAAACAACTGAGATTTAGTCTTATTTCAGTAACGATCTATCCTATCTAAGATGTTATCTAAGTTGATTCTAAGCGTAGTGTAAGATTTAGTCTGGTTTCAGGAATGATCTATCCTGTATAAGACATTATCTAAGTGACTAAAATTTGATAGGTACTTGATTGAACTAGCTGAAAGGTGATCGACCAAATGGTGCAACACAAATGGTAGAGGTACACTATCTTGATTTGTTTATGCTCAGGAAAATGATAACCAGTATTATGTTTGTTGTAATTCATTTTTAGGCAAGTTTAACTATTCTGTTCTGACAAAACCAGAGACACGTACGATAGGATTTTCTGGACTGGATGATAATTTAGCAGCTATAGGACGACAATAGTTTTGTTTTGTACGAGTTGTTGCCTTGTACCGTACAACAAATGGGTATGTGCAGGATGACAAAAGACTCTAAGCAGTTTTGTTTCATACGACACAGGATACAAAGTTAGACGACAGAATAAAATGACTCGTACGACACAAGATTGGGTCTAGGATGACAAACCAAAAGACTCGCACGACACAGGATGTGATATAGGATGATGAATTATCAGACTTGTACGACTGTTCATAGGACAGAGCCTAGAAATTTTGAAATTTTTTGATTACTGAGTATGATAACTGAGTATGACCAATTCTGAGATGGACTAATTTTTTACCACGATAGACTAGTTTCTGACACAGATGGAGTTTTGACTCAGGATGGACTAGTTTCTGACACGGACAGAGTTTCAACTTAGGATGGAATAGTTTCTGACACAGACATAGTTTTGACTTAGGATGGCCTAGTTTCTGACATGGATAGAGTTTTGACTCACTGATTTGTTTCTGGTCTTCACCAATTTTTGGTATTTTAGTTTTTGTTTCAGGGATGAAAACACAGAAAACAAGTAGTATGTATAGTGACTCCAATCACAACATGCAAACCCTAAGGAATTTGGTGAGGAAGAAAACCTTTGCTTGTAGACTTAGGTACACACCCAATAGCTAATCAGAATACAACCATTGAGTCTCACGCAATGGATTCTCAATGCCATATTATCCAACTCCAAACGCTAATGGGGGCACAAAATGACAAGTATCTTCGGAGAGTTACTATCTCTCTTGCACAAAGATTATCCCCCTTTCGAAGATGAACTGGGTAGCTTCTAATTTTAAGTTGGATTTAGTCAGGGATCTGTTCGATGCGTCGATGTATAAACTCAATTAAGAGGTGTCCCAGCCTTGAAAACCAAGGTTTAATATACCCAAAGGTACAGAGGAGAGCTATTCCCGAGCATTGCTGTTGACTTGATTTTCATCAAATCACACTTATTTTATAGTGGGTTGGAGTACTTGGCATCTAGCCATTCCCACTTAGGTTGTTCCCCTCACACCGGACGTAACGGCTTTAAGAGTTTTTCAACCCCTCGGGAGGGTAGGCTTGCTAAAGATGTACAAAACTCAAACAAAGAAAAAGCTTCAAGGGTCTGGATTTCTGATTGTCTAGAAAAAGACAAGAGCATACTCTCCTACCTCTCAGAATCTTCTAAAACCACAAAAGATAGATTTGTTCTTTAACCAGATAGCAAGTTAGGTTCCTAAAAATGAATTTAAAGAATAAATGATGTTTAGTAGATTCTCCTTAGGCAACCTGCAAAGACAACAAATCAGTAGTCATATTGTCTTTGTGCGACAAGCATATTCTTCGACAAGCGTTCTACAAAAACTAGTTAGGCTATGAAAAACTCTAAGATAGACAGATAAACAGTCAGGGTCAGTCGTCAGAATAATCAATCAGAAATGAAAAAAAATTATGAAATTTGCCTTTTTTTACCAGAAAATACAGAATCGTATGACAGACACCTGACTCATACGAGACAGGATGTAGTATCATACGAAATAATATTGTTGATGATGTCGGCTCATACGTCAGAGGATTTCTGCTCGTATGATAGAGGATCTACTCATACGACAAAGGATCTTCTCATATGATAGGATATTTGTGATTTGTGCAACACCTGCAGTTTGTTGTTTCGGCCTGTAAAAATTGTCGTACGAGATGTACAGATGAAAAACCAAAAAATATGAAACCTGGAAAATAACAAAAAATAAAGCAATCAGTCTTGGAGGCTAAAAAAAAATGTAGTCTTCGGGCCCCACAGTGGGTGCCAAAGATGTGTGTGTGAAAAAGTGAACCTGTAGCTGCAAGCACAACACTTCAATTAAGTCATTATATGCATGGTTAGTAATCAATAATCAATAAGAAATAAACCATAGCAAAGCAACTAATTGCCTTCTAAAAGATGCGAGTATAAGATTGCTCTCAGATTTTTATAAGCAATGCTAGTGACTAGACTACACCAAGATGAAGGATTTAATCTATATGATATTAAGCTATATGGATGCAAGTAATAATGGATGCAAATAATCTAAAAAAGCACAATAATCTTCAATGACTCCAGAGTGAAATTAGCGTGATAATAATCTCCAAGCGTGTTCTCAAAAATATCTAGGGTGAATTGGAATGAGAGTTGAAGACTGAATTTTTGATAATTAAAGAATTAATAATGTGCTCAAGATTGATTTAATTTCCTTTGGTTAGGACCTTGGTGATGTTGTCGAGATTAGGGGCCCATGGTTTAGATGACCAATTTTAGGGTATTACAGCTTTGCCACTTGGTGCAGTTATTTTTGCAACCTCTACCTCATGAATTTCAATTGTATCAACATCAATGAGCAAAGGAGGATTGTCTTCTTCCGATATCTTGATCTCTATATCTTGTACATGTGTTACTTCTAGAGGAATGTCCTCAATTAGTTTTGGTTCCAAAACTGGTGGATCTCCACCTAGTATACCTTTTCCTTTAGCATCAAGCGGGATGTCTGGAATGTCAAACTTAGGCAGAATATCCAATGATGTAAAGAAACTTAGTTTATCCACAAATAATTTAACCCAAGCCTCATGTGTTTCCTTTATAATTTCATTTACTCTCCCTACCATAAGACTTACATGCTGGTGTCTACTTCGGAAAATTGTTTTGTTTGCAAACTCTAGATACTCCTGTATCTCTTCACCAGTTATAGCACAATAAATAGTTATAAATTCTTGAACCTTAATACGCTTATCCTCCTCAATAGCTGATAACCTCCAAGAATTTATGATGCAGATCCTTGTGTCAACTTCTTTATCTCACTCAAATGACTTGGCACAAATACACTTCAGCCAACTAATACTAGGTTCCTCAACCCTTCACACCTTACACTCACAAACCTTCACCAAATCACTCAAATGGGGTTTTCAACTTCAATGGCTTAACCAAACATGACTCAGGGGTTCAAAACACCTATGATACCCTGAAACGATATTCCACATTCCCAAGTTGACTGGTTGAATCCCCAATACACCAAAATAACACTTAACTGGTATTTGCACAATAACTCAAAACTTTCCCAAACCACTTGGAAAACAAAACACACTTTCAGATACCCATTTTCATGTTTCACAACATACTTAAATTTTAGGTATGGTATTTTGGACCAATACCCAGTTTCAATACCCTGTCCTACTAGGATTAGGCCAAATTAGCCCACTTTTCCAAAGGAACACCCCTTGGATCACAACTCCAGACTTTCACACCCAAAAAAAGTCTTAGGAAATGTTTCAAAAAAAAATATTTTTTAGGGTTTTAGGTGGTTCCATGCCCATTTACCTATTCAAATACAAAACCCTCACTTTTAGGAACCCAAACCTAGGGCTTTCCCAATCTCTCACTTCTGATCACTTATAGACCCAACCAAAGGATCCAAAAACTTCTATCCAACCTGCATACACATAATCCACCATAAAATATTACCCTTATTAAATGAAATCCTTTAGACTAATACATGGCACCAGTTACTCACTAAGTCAACTTGTAACTCTTCACCCATAAGGCACTCTCCTTACATGTTCATGATCTTCCCTGCATTCTCAACAACAAAAATACTTATAGTACACATTTTAGACTCATCCTACAAGTTACATAAGTTACATAAAGTAGGATGAGTCAATTTCACATTTTGACTTGCAAAACCCTTCAAAATTGTCACCTACAACAATATTTAGGACAATCAGTATAAATGGATCAAATTTGAGTGTAAAACCTTCAATAAAAACACCAAATGAATTTATTAACCATACTCCATATTTATATTCTTGTGATCAATCTATAACAATGAAAGAATGAGAAACCTCAGTCACAAATAAAAGTAGATTTAACAAGCTTTTGCGGGAAACCATGAGATTTTATTTTCAATTTATCACTCTTACATTTCAATATGTATCTCTCTCATTCTTTTGGCATGTAAAGCAATGTTTAAATGAATTAAATCGCATGATAATTGACAACCAACTCTTAACCACCCATACAACCACCTTTTAGGTGTTACATCCCTAATTTCTTGTCAACCTAACACTTTTAGTTGTCAATTGACAAGTTTTGATCTTTCTTGTTATAGGACTCAACTTAATCAACATATTACATAAATATGGTCATATGAGACCTTATTAAACTCAAAATACTTATTAAACTCCTATTCTACCCATTGAACCCCATTACATTACTCATTTTGACATCATTTTGCCCACATGACAACTTTTGACAACTTATTACAAAATGACTCAATACATGAACAATATGACTTCAAATGGCATTATTAGCCATTATTACAATATCAAATGGTTATTTTAACATCATATACTTAATATCTCATAAATCTTCATTATGGCCTCATGGTGGCCAATCTTGTCTTGGGTGCTCCTGCACCAATCTAACTTGTTATATAAATCTGGTGGTATTTGTTTTTCAATCTCAAGTAAGGCTTTCTTATATATGTCTAAGTATAACAAAATTGATTCTTCAATCTTCTTTTGTTCCTTATAATCCATATCACTATAATAGTGTTGTATGTTACTCAAAACACCATCTTTTGTGATCTGATCAATTAGTTCAGCAATAGAAAGAGGAGCAATAACCTTAACACTTTTACCAGATTCAAGAGCAATATCTAAATCTGATTTCATCATCTTACCAGGGGTGGGAGAAAACTCCTTGGCCGGTTTTCTTTTCTCATTAGGCTTCCTCTCCTTCAAAATTTTCTTCTGTGTTGTTGGAGGAGTGACTTTGGTTTTCTGCAGCTTCCCTTCCTCAGGATTTTTCCTATAAATCCTCATGTAGATCTTAGGAATCTTCAGGGTTTCTTCCTTAGTCTCAAAGCCAGATTCAGCATGAGCAATAAAGGTCTCTGGTTTCTTCCTCTTTGATATACCCTTGTCAGTTCTTGCTTCCAGAGAAGCTTGTATAGATGTTGAAGAAGATGTCTCTGCCAAACTAATGATTTGTTTGATCTCAGAAGACATCTTCTGGACAGCCTATCCAACCTAGTTTATTTGTCCTTCTATTTTCTTCTTATTGAAACCTATCTTTACTTCAGATTCCTTCTTCTTTCTAGTACCAAAATTTTTCTCCTTCTCATCAGCCAAGGCATCTATAAGCATCTTGGCATAGAGATCCAAGATTTGTGCATTAGCCTTATAGCCCATTTCAATAACTAAGAAAGTTCTAGGTTGCACTACCTCCATTAAAGTTTCATCCTTCTTCACCATGAAGCATATGTTGGTAGAGTATTTGCCAACTATATGCTTAAGTATCCTTTCCCTTTTCTTTATTGCCTTCTGAAATGCTTTGAAATAACTCCACTTAATGGAGTCTCTATCCTATCCCAAATTCCTCAAGACATCCTTAATCTATTTTCCTACTGATATATCAAAGGCCCATTGCCTCTTACCATGATGGTATGATGAAAGAATAAGTATCTGGTAGAATACCAAGAGAGGGGGTGAATTAGTATACTAAAAAACTGATAATAACTCTCAAACTCAAAAATAAACTTATCAACAAATAACTCAGTCAAGATAATATCTCAAAGATTACCAACATCAACCAACATCAACCGGTTTGACTGTTATGACAAATTAAAAGTAGACAACTTCAATCTTGTAAACATAAAAAATGCTTAATCATATGTCAACATATTCATCTCTCAATGCTTCCAATTATCATGCCTTATCAGAATACTTAAGTAGTTAATCAAATCAGCAAATAAGATCATAACCACAAAAGAATTCACCACTTGACACAAATATTTATATGTGGAAAACCCAAATAGGTAAAAACCACAGTGAGATGAGACTCACAAGGATAGCTATCTGAACTCTTTTGATGTTTGCCCTGTTAGGAGCCAAGCCTATTAAAGCTTTTATAATAAGTCATGTTAAGAACTGATTCTATTAGGAATCACCCAGTTAAGGGATTTACAAATATGCCTTGATGAAAAACACAATACCCTATTAGGAGTAACTTCACTGGAGGATTTGAGAATCCAAACTAATGGACCACCTTGTGAGAGGATTTTGAAAGTAACCAAGCTTGTTAGAGCTTACCCAGTTAGGGGATTTCAATTTATATTGTAATTGTTAGAAAATAACAGGTTTTCTTGATCTGTCTGAATAGCACTACATCTATTTGATCAAATCCTTCTTAAGCTTCAATCTACCTTTACTCAAACTGCAGATCCATCCACCAGTTAGGCAACCACACACTCAACTAGTTTCTGCCAATCTTGCCAACTTTGCCAACTCTTAACAAAATACTATCATCGACCTTAAATATAAATCAACTAGGTTGGTAATACAAAAAAAACCTAATTCTCATCATCAATATTACAAACAAGTCAGTACAATCTTGATCGTTAGAAATCATAACAATCTCTTCACATTAATCAATAAAATTCCAACCAGTCCATGATCACTGCTTCATCGGACTTGTAACTCATCATGCGCTATGCATTTGATGCAATCCACTTTTCTCCTTTCCAAGATAATAAACAAATGCACCAAATCAATTTGAACTAATCCTCATACAATGATCACATGTGTCTTCATCATTGTCGCTCAACATTAGATCTTATACCAACAAACTTGATCAGTTAGGGTTTAATAGAAAACAACTAGTAGGGTTTACTGGTTAATAACATAGAAAGGTTTAACCCTTTACACTGGTTCAACCTACAAACTACCATATACTAGTTTACAACATCTTCATCAAGTTTTATCATACTAGTTATAAGAAAATAATAATAACAAAAATAACATCAACAATATCATGAATACCTTTCACCGGTTCAATTGACATCAATGATAACATATCATTAATGAAATCTATATGCAAAATGCCAACATATCAGTGTTGGCAATTGACACTCAATTGGTTTGTTTCACTATGTTGTCATTGATGGCAACATGATTTTGTGTTCTAGCTTCATGTTTTGATTCTATGGTATACTGACAGATGCTTCACAGATTCTACAACGGCACTGGTAGGACAAAAGACTTCTTTGGTCACCGGCAGTGTAGGCCAACATGGTATAGTAAAGGTCATTGGTATTGGAGGCCAACATATATTGGATCTGACATCGGCAATTTGTTTTAATGTTTATAATTTATGTTATTTGGCTAACATGTAATATGATATTGTATATATCTTTGTAAGCCGACATAGGCATAAAATTTGTATAGGGTATATAGGGTAGTTTGATTAGATCATTTTGATATATAGGGAGATAGACATGAGATAGGAGATTATGATGAGGTGAATGTAATATGATGCAAAATATATCAGAGAGATTATGTATGTGAGGAATTTATTGTACGGGTTATTGATGTAAAGGGGTTTAGGGTTTCTAACTAGAACAGATAGAGATTAAACCTAAATTGCATTCTGGCATAGAAGATGTTATCTTAGTAGTTCACACCTCCAGATTGTTGTCTAGAATTTTATGTAGTCAGTGAGGCTCCTATTGTGATTGAGCAGTGTTCTCTAGGTTGTAAGTCTTCCTGCAAGTATAGGCCCCTCATATTTTGTAATATCTCTTCATATGGCCTGTGGATTGATATTGTGGGTCAAAAATCCCAGTGTGGTTTTTCCTCTTTGAGGTTTTCCATGTATAAATATGTGTGTTATGATTCTCATTTATGTGTTTGGCTTATTGGTTTCTTTACTTTTTTCATTTTTGTTTATACCGGTTGGTGTATGAATGTTTTGTTAAAGCTAAAATCTACTATTCCATTATAACATTGATTCATCCCCCCCTCTCAGTTTTATTGGTTTCCAACAATTGGTGTTAGAGCCTTGTGCCTCAGAGGAAGTTTAATAGCTTGAGGATGATATTGAAGCCGGACACCATAAATATGGCTTTGGAGAAGAAACTTGAGATGGCACTTAAAGATTATGATGCTGAAAGGTTAAAGAACTTAAAGCTACTAGATGAATTGAATTCTGCTAAGGAATTCATTCTTGTCCTACAAGAGAGGCTATCATCTAATCAAGCTAGGAGGAAATAAATTTTGCAAAATTAGGATGATGAAGAGAAAAGTGCACTTAAGGAGCAATGTGATAAATTGAGTCAGGAGAACATTGTTATGAATAATGAAATGCAAGTTATAACTATGAGGATGTCTAAGGAGATTGAGGATAGAAAGAAAAAGGAAGAAAATCTTGTTGTTTCCCTGAAGAACAAGTTTGAAGAATGTGGTAGGTTGGTTCATTAAAATGATATGTTGAGAACTAATTTGGTACAATCTAAGAGCAATGAGCAATAGCTTGAGAGATAGATGATAATACTAAGAGAAGATTTAATTGCTGCAAGTGAGTACAAAGAAAAATTCAAGATCAGCTCAGCACAACTTGATGAGTTATTGAAGAGATAGAGGCAGATTGGTGATTCCAGTGGACTTGGATTTGAGCAAGGATAGAGTTCCAGTACTACTAATGAAGATAAAAACCATAAGGCACCGGTAAGACAATTTAATGCTTATAAATTCAATGGTAGATGTTTTGTTTGCAATAGATTTGGTCACATGGATAGGCAATTGGAGAGGATTATCCGACATGGATATGTTCTGAGTGAGATCTGGTATCTTTCACCAGCAGTCATTTATGTCAATGGAAGATTAGGGTTTTTCTCGATGGTTAAAAGGTCAAATACACTTCATTTTTAGTCACCCTGCATTCAGAGTGATTTCAGAGCGATTCAGAGTGACTAAGTGCGATCAGAGGTTATTAAGAGGCAATCAGATTTCTTCTTGAGCGATTTCACTAGCATCTGGAAGAATTTATTGAAGTTTTTCACTGAGAGTGATCAAAAGGTATTTATCTTGAAACATGGAAGTGGGATCATCTTCTATTCCTGTTTTTGTTGCAAACCTAACTGTTGTGGAGGTCAAGGACCGCCCTAGGCCAATTTTCAAGTGGTATCCACATGTGTCCACCCTAGAAGACAGGGTTGGAGCATTTTATCACGTTCCAGAGGGTGTTGTGTATGTAGAGGATATTAGGGCTTATATTTGCTGTCATATTGAGGACTTGGGAACTTCAAAAATCAAGGGAATGTATATGAGTGAGCTAATGGGATAATCTAGAACTATCAAACTGACATATAAATATATTGAAGAACTAGGGTTTATAGACATTCTAGATATTCCAAAGTTTGAGGATGAGATAATCAGATATGTATTGAGCAGAGTACATGGGGAACTCATATGGTTGGACAGACCTTACAAAATCACCAAGGAAGCCATCCAGGTAATTACTGGTTTGACATCAGTAGGGAAACATCCAAACAAGAAAGTTTCAAATGACTTCATGAGGAAGATCACCAGCACTACATCTGACAAAAGATCCATGAAAGTGAGCACTATCACTAACATCGACATCAAATTTGGTAGCATGATTATCCGATATAAGGTAACTCAGTCAAACTGACTAAATTTTGTTTCTAGTTCATGCATTTTGTTTGCATATAAAATGATGAGAGATAATGTAAAGTTAGACCTATGTGGTTGGGTGCTTGATGAGTTGTTAATCAACTTAGGAAAGATTAAGGGTGAGAAGAAGGGCACTTTCTGGTATGGGAACTTGTTAGTCTGCTTGATGGTATATTTTTTGAATGATTCACTCGGTTCTAGAAAGAGGCAATGGGATTTTGATAGTCCAGTAGGAAGACAATTGAAACAGTCAATTGTTGCATTAGGAAGTCAGAGTGATGATAAGATATGGGGTTATTTTAAGGCATTTCAAAATATATGAGGTCTAGGGTAAGGGTACCTAAGCATATTGTGTTAGGTCCCAGAGACAACTGACGGGGGGGGGGGTGAATCAGTTGTCAAATAAATTCAAACCAAAACTTAATAACCAATTTAATGCTTAATACCGGTAAACTAGTTAAGTATGTCGGTAGACAGTTTTAATAGCAAATTGCTATACTGGTAAGGATTAATGCATGAAACATAAACATAAAGTCATCCACAACACATGACACCAATATTTGTATGTGGAAACCCTATAAGGGGAAAAACCATGGTGGGAAACCTTACCCACAATCAGATAATACTATTGTAGACAGTAAGTGTACATAAATGGGGTCTGCACATGCAAAAAGGCCAACAACCTAGAGCTCACTGCTCAATCACAAAATGGGAGTCACACTGACTACAGTTAGATGGTTAAATCCAATAAGAATGTACTGCACAAGATAGCATCTTCATATGCTGGATTCAGTATTGGTGTAATGCTGATATGCTTCTACAAAAACCTAACTTCACCTTCAAATGATTTCTTCATGTATATCCCTGTTTGATCTCGCATATACCTTCACTTAATTCTTTTTCGCATTTCACACTTGATCTTACATTTATACCATACCCTAAGACCAATTTAAGTAGGTCGGCTCTACAAGATATTACAATAAAAACATTTTACATACAATATAATATCCGATACAATAACCGATTGAACATGTCGGCTTAATGCATTTACAACAATAATAAATCATTTCCATAGCATGCCATGCTGATTTGGAAAAGATAAACTTGCCGGTGTAACCCTAGATAACCTGGACCTATTTGCTGGTAAAAGCAAATATGCAAATATGAATATACCAATGATTAATTCCTCAAAACAAAGTGTCCACACAATGTCTTTGACATTGCCAAGTGTCTTCCATTACATTCCAGGTACTGGTGAACAATATATCCTGCCGGTGAACCATATACCAGTAACTGTTGCATAGTTTACTACTTGTCGGTGAATGTTGCTGGATCTCCAAAGTAGGTGTATTAGTAGGTGTTGACATCAATGACGAAACCATACCAAAATACCAACATATTGTAGAGAAATATGTTGGCAAATGCACACTCCAATGAGACATTGTAGGTGATTGAAGGTTTTGTCATTGATGGCAACCTTACAATCCTATGACACCGGCAAGGCAATCCACCAACACCAGCAAAGTTAGATTCTACATTGGCACACAGACCACTGGCAATGAAAGGAAGCATATCGGCATAGAAGCCGACAGGAATTTTGTTGTTAATATATTTTGTTTATTATTGTAAAATCATTGTAAGCCAACTTGGAAAGTTGTAAAATGACTCATAGATATAAGAGATCATTGTAGAACAAATAGATGGTAATAGAGGAATGTAATTAAGCAAAATAAGGTAGACCTATTATGCGAATTATAGGTAAAGGGTTTATGTAAGAAGCAGAGCTATAAACTGGTACTGGATCTGGCATAGTAGATGTTATTTTAAAGTAGTACAAGACATTAGATTTGTATAATCCATTTTGTAAGTTAGTGAGACTTCCCATTTTGTAATTGAGTAGTGAGCTCTAGGCACTTGGCCTTCCTGCATGTGCAGGCCCCTCTTGTAGTAGTAATATTCTCTTATTGGAAAGTAAGTGAATATTGTGGGTCACAAATTCCACCGAGGTTTTTCCCACACTAGGTTTCCTCGTTAAAATATTGTGTTATGGTGTGTTTTTCATGTGGTTGTTTTTATCTCTGTTTATTGCATTACTTTCTATTTATCGGTACATAGTTCTAATCTACTCTACATGTTTTAAGTTAAGAAAATCTTATTACCAGTTAGATACTGATTCACCCCCCCCCCCCCCTCCCCCCCTCTATGTATCAGAGCTTGGTCCTCTATTTTCAGAAGCCTAACAACTTGAGGAAGATCTTGACACCGGTAGAGATGGAAAACCTGATGAAGCAACTAGAAGGAGCTCTCTTAGACTATGGTGCAAAAAAATTGAAAAATATCAAACTTGAAGATGATCTAAAGGCTACTCAGGATATTATTCAAGCACTTCAAGAAAATCTTACTATTTCAAGAAACAAGAGAAGAGAACTTTGTGAAAAGATGCAAAATGAGAATGATGAAAAAGAAACTCTTAGTGATCTGATGAATAAGCTAAAGCAAGAAAGCATGACAACAAAGAATGAGATGTAGGATATGACTATGAGATTTTGTAAAGAAATTGAAGATAGAAAGAAGAATGAAGAAGACTTGACTAGAAGAATGAATGATGCTGCAAATGAAAACACATGACTTAGTTATGAAAATGATATGTTGAAGACAGATCTAATGCATGCAAAAAATGACTCAAATGAACTCATGAGACAAAAAGGTGTCTTGGAAGGAGAACTGGCTGCTGCAAATCAACATAAAGAAAAATTCAAGAAAAGCTTAGAAGAACTTGGTGACTTGTTGAAGAATCAAAAACCTAATGGTGACACTAATGGTCTTGGCTTTGAAACTGGTGAAAGCTCCAGTATTGCAAACACATAGGATCATGGCAAACCGATAAGACAACCTACTTCTTATAAATTTAATGGCAAATGCTTTAACTATAACAAGTATGGTCATAGAGAAAATCAATGTAGATCTAGAAATTATCAGAATACCAGTACACCCATCGGTCAATGTTCAAAATGCAACAAAGTTGGTCATAATTCTGAAAATTGCAAAATGAATGTGAGATGTTGTATTTGTGGAAGATTTGGACATTTATCTAATCAATGTAGAAACAAACCAGCATAAGTTATGGGAAGGCTATTCAGAAAAATAATGTGACTTGTTATGCATGTAACAAAATTGGGCATATTGCAAAATTTTGTAGAAGCAAGTCCTCACCAGTAAACAACAAAGGTCCTAGTTTGAAAGGTAAAGAAAAGGTTGAAGAAGTAAAGCAAGAATTCTCAAAACAATGGATCAGGAAATCAAAACTAAATGTTGATAGGAATACTCCTCCACCAGCAGAACAGAGTAACACTCCATTGGCAGAAGAAAGTAACACTCCACCGACAGGAGAGTCTTCATCTAACTAAAGAAAATTTCTTTGAGGGTTTGGCAAACAAATGTGAAACATGCTATTATTCCCTCGGTTGATGGTAAGAAGTTAAAATTACTTCTATACTGGCAGATATGTTAAGTGGCTACTTAACCGACAAGCATTAAATATGGTGGTTGGCAAAATTAACATTATAAATCAGTGTTTTAGGCTCCATTCTACTTCACTGAGCATTCAAACATTCGAAGAGCACGAAAATTCTGAGCTAAGGCATTTTGAGCAAAGAAGCAAAGCAATTCAACAATCAATCTTTCCAAAGGCAAAAAAAGGTATTTATAATCATGGAATCCTCTTTTGTACCTGAATTCATAGCAAACCCTACTGTAGTGGAAGTAATCAAGTGCCCTAGGCCCATTTTTCAGTTAGTTCTCGAAATAGAAAAGAAGGATGATAATGTTGGTGCTTTTTCTCAAATCCCCAAAGGAGTAGTTTTTGCAGAAGACCCTGGGATGTATATTCATTGCCATATAGAAGAATTAGGAGATGAAGAAATTAAGAGCATGTACCAGACTATTATTTGTGATGATTTTGGTAATGTGAAACCTGAACACAAAATAATTGAAACCCTGGGATTCACAAAAATTCTCTGCATTCCGGATTTCCCCAAGGAAGTTATTAGGATAGTATTGAGCAGGGTTCATAGTGAATTTTTCTGGCTGGATTCAATTCACAAAATTACTAAGGAAGCTGTAAAAGTTGTAACAGGGTTACCCTCCATCGGTAACAGACTTGACAAGACAAAGAAGGTCTCAAATGACCTAGTAATGAACCTAACAGGTGCAACATCTAACAAAAGGTCTTTAAGGGTGAATGATGTAACTGATATAAATGTGAGATTCATTAGCATGATTCTAGGCTACAAAACAACACATGCAAACAGACTAAATTTAGTTTCTAGCTTATGCATAAATAGTGCTCATGACATGATTAAGGATAATGTGAAAATTAATGTGTGTGAATGGTTGAAGGATGAATTGATTGACAATCTAGGAAAGATCAAGAAGGATAAGAAAGGGACATTTAGATTTGGCAACTTACTTGTTTGCTTAATGCTACATATAACCAAACAGGTGCCCGGTATAGGTAATAAGAACCTTGGATTTGACATACCGGTAGGCAAACAATTATCTGACTTATTGAACAACATGGGTGAAAACAAAGAGAAGAATATTAATGAATACTTTCAAGCATTGAAAGCCTGGATGAACACTAGAGTAAGATTATCACAAACAATTGTAGATAAGTATAAGGATGGCATATGTTTTGTGATTAAGAAGGATGAGATCTGGATGGTGGCAGTTATCCCAAGAACAATTTGGGTTACTGAAATGGGTTATGAGACAGATGATCACATCATTGAAACATATGCAAAAGCCCTTCTGGAAGCACCCAAGGAACCTAAGGAAGAGGTATTTGGCAGTGTTGAAACCATTGAAAATAAAATTCAATCCAAGAAGAGAGTGAAGAAAGTAGAAGCAACAATGAGGAGAGGTTCAAGGTAGGCTAAGGCTATCAAAGAAGATGTACTTAAACAAACCAGTATCACTAAAGATGAGTTACAAACACAACAACCAAAAACTCACCTTTCACTGGTAGCAACTTCTTCGGAAAGTGACATGCCAGCTGCATTTAAAAGAGTTGTGAGGAAAAGACAACCTTCACCGGTATCCACACCTTCGCCTAGAAGAACCAGACAAAAGCAACAGGTAGTAAGGCCCCTGACTAAGAAGATAACTCCAAAGAAGAAAAAGTTAACACCATAGAAAAGGACTCAACAAAATATTGCTCCAATTGATAAACTACTAGATGAAATAATAGAGGATGGACAGCTGAGAAACCCCAAACCAATCAAGGTATATCAGAAAGACAAGGATAAGGGAAAAGAAAAGGTTGGTGGACCTCCAAGCATCAAAATAATAGATAATCTACCCCCACCATCTCAAGATACTCCACCAGTAACAACAACTAAAGATCAACCGACTGATGAGAGTATGGATATATCACAAGAGGATACAAATCCTATTTCTGAGGTATTATATACATTTGATGTTGATACTCAAAAGGTCAATATTGTGGTAGATAAGGACACAACCGGTAAGACAGATATGGCTAGTGAGCCACCGGTAACTAATAACATAGATAACACTAAAGGAAAACTGACAGATAGTGCCACAGAACAATAGGCAGAACAACAAGCAGAGCAACAGGCTCCAGCACAGGAATAGGTTAATACAAAATTAGTGCCACTGGCAACTGCTGAGCAAAACAAACCATTGCTTAAGGAAATGGAAACATAGACTGACCTACCAGAGGTCACTGCAAGAAAGGATATTGCTCCCACCGGCGGAATTCAGAGTGTTGGCTCTTCAACTGTAGGATTCAAGACAACAAATGTAACTGAAGTTCTTTTAGACTCTATAAAGAAAATAACAGATTGTAGTTCATAGGCATATAAGGCTATAGATGACACAATGCCAATTTTGAAGATGATAGCTCCAAAATGTAATGTAGATAATAAGGATTCTTTGAGTCAACTTGAAACTTTGTCTAAGTATATTATTGACAACACAGTGACAGTTGAACAAATAAAGGAGGACGCATTCAAAGAGAGGTTAGAAAAGGAAAAAACAAAAATTCTTTGAGGAATAAATAAAGAAGTGTATAAGGTAGTTTGACACACTTCTACTGGAATTATCTAGCACATTAAAGGAATTCAAAACTTTGTATAGAGATACTTGTAAGACTAACTTTTTGATAGTTGATATAGACAAGAAGATCAACAAGATACAAGAGGAAATAAATCAGCTAGCTAACAATTTTATTAATTCATCTGATTCATTATCAATTTTTGAGCAAAAGATAACAGGTTTTGAGGAAGAATTACTAAAGCTAGAAAGAGAAAAGGAGAGAATAAAAAGTAAGGCTAAGGATCTGAAATTAAGACTAAGTCCAAAACTGGACTACCTAGTATCCTTAAGGAAAGAAATATCTGATGCATTGGTACAAGGATAGAAAACACTGGCAGAGAAAATGCAACACCTCACCGATATAGTTCAGAGGATAGAAGCTACAATAAAAGACAGTAAAAAGTTCATTGAGAACTTAAATTTGGTTTTTACAGAACTTTTTCAGATTGTAACCAACCGGTTAAAAGGTTGAGACAAGAAACTACACTCTATTGACACTTTGACAACCTTTGTCATTGATGCCTAAGGGGGAGTAGTGGTATGAGAAAAATCCAATAACTTAGGGATCATCTGCTCAGGGGGAGCACATATTTTTGGTAACAATTTTTGGACTTCAATTTTTAGATACACTTCTGAATTTTTCTCATGAGTGTTGCCATCAATGCCAAAGGGGGAGATTGTTGGCAAATGCACACTCCAATGAGACATTGTAGGTGATTGAAGGTTTTGTCATTGATGCCAACCTTACAATCCTATGACACTGGCAAGGCAATCCACCGACACTGGTAGTGAAAGGAAGCATACCGGCACAAAAGCCGACAGGAATTTTGTTTTTAATATATTTTGTTTATTATTGTAAAATCATTGTAAGCCGACTTGGCAAGTTGTAAAATGACTCATATATATAAGAGATCATTGTAGAACAAATAGATGGTAATAGAGGAATGTAATTAAGCAAAATAAGGCAGACCTATTATGTAAATTATAGGTTAAGGTTTAATGTAAGAAGAAGAGCTATAAACCAGTACTGGATCTGGCATAGTAGATGCTATTTTGCAGCAGTACATGACATTGGATTTATATAATCCATTTTGTAAGTTAGTGAGACTTCCTATTTTGTAATTGAGCAGTGAGCTCTAGGCACTTGGCCTTCCTGCATGTGCAGGCCCCTCTTGTAGCAGTAATATTCTCTTATTGGCCAGTAAGTGAATATTGTGGGTCACAAATCCCACCAAGGTTTTTCCCACACTGGGTTTCCTCATTAAAATATTGTGTTATGGTGTGTTTTCATGTGGTTGTTTTTATCTCTATTTATTGCATTACTTTATGTTTACCGGTACATAGTTCTAATCTGCTCTACATGTTTTAAGTTAAGAAAATCTTATTACCGGTTAGATACTAATTCACCCCTCCCCTCTTAGTATCTATGGGAATCCTACAAAAATACCCCATTGACATTTGCTTCATGGTGAAGAAGGATGAGACTCTCATGGAAGCAGTTAAGCCCTTGAATATTTGGATTGAATAAATGGGCTATGAGGTAGATGCATAGATTCTTGATGCCTACGCAAAAATGCTAATTGATGCACTAATTGATGAGGCAGAGAAGCCCTATGGAATTGCATAATAGAAAACTCAAGAGGTTGAAATAGAGCTCAACCAGAAGAAAAGGGAGAAACAAGAAGGAAAAGGAAGTAAATTTGTACAAAAGGTCTCAAAGGACATAAAGGCACTAATTGATGTTGTCCCAGAGAAAGGTAGAAAGAGGAAGGATCTGGAAGTTCATATTGAACCTGTTATTGCAGAATCTGAATCAAAGGATGACACACCGTTAGCATTTAATAGGGATTTTAGGAAGAAACCGGAGGAAACAAAGGTGGAAGCAAAGAAGCAACCAGTTAGAAAGGTCACAATCAAGCTACTGGCACAAAAGCAAGAACCTAAGGCTACACCTATAGCTACATCCGGTACTACCAAGAGGAAGAAGAAGAGTGGCATTAACTTAGCACTTGAAATTGGTAATGTAACTATCATACCACCTAAAAATTATGCATAAATTGTAGATGAAATCACTAAAGTTGGCATGTTGAAGAATGTTAAATTTATTATGAAAACTTAGAGGATGATAAATAGAGAGAGGTATAAAAAGTAGTCCTATTATACTTGGATATCTATAAGATAGCCTTAATAGAGATAGAAAACCAAATACCTGCTGAGTTATATAACATGTTAGATGCTAGAAGATTATCTGTTATGCAAGAGGATAAACACATTAAAATGCAAGAACTATTAGCTATCTATGTTACTATAGCTCCAAATGAAATGGATAAGACAATTAAGGCGGCAGATAAAAAAGTATTCAATATCAAACATAACATAACTAGTCTGATGCTATGGAGAGTGAATGAAGTAATAAAGGAAACTCAAAAAGCATGGATTAAATTTTTGGGAGAACATAGAGGATTATTTACTTCACCAAAAACCAAGATAGACACTGTAGATACACCGGTTGAAGTAAAAGGAAAGGGGATTAAGGGAACTTCACCATCAGTTTTGAAAAATATTAAGATAGTGGAAATTAAGCCATCGGTAAATACAAATGTACAAACAAATACTGAGATACCAGTTAATACTAAGAATGAACAAACTAACATTGTATAAGATACTAATATTGAGGACAATTATCCTCTGGATACAAATGTACAGGTTGAGGATATTGTTCCTATAGAGGAACCGACAGTTACACATATTACACCAAGTGGTGAAGCCACTAGTACAAGTGAGGAGGTTATAAAGGATAAAACATCAGAGGAGGAAATGGGGAAATCCAGTAGGGTACCAGTTGTTAGCCCATCATTATTGTCAATTGACACTTCTTAAGTAGAAAAGAAAACCATCACAGAAATAAGTCCCACTGAACTGATGATGATGGCTTCTCAAAAACTGATGAAGGAGGGATCCACATACAAGGGGATTATAGATCAATCAATCATTGTTCTACATAGATTGGTCTCGGAGTGTAAGATTGAAAATAAGTGAGCCCTTCTGGCAAGTTTAAGGTAATCACTGAGTACATATCAAAAGACTTTCAATCCTTACAACAAATCTATAATGAGAAAGCACTAGAAATATTTACTCAGGCTAAGAGAGTTGCTTTTGATCAGGTAATTGAGATAGAGAAGTAAAAGATTGAGGAGAAGCTAATTCTAATAGAAAATTCTTTGAAATGATGTACAAATATATATAGGGTATGTTGTAATACTGAAATACTTACAACAAACGTAGATAAAAAGATAAAAGAGATTTAGGAGATAAATTGCAAGTATTGCTAACTCTTTTGATGGATTAATTTCATTGACAACATCAATTGATGGTCAAATTTTGATTTTGGAGAATCAAATTTCTTTTCTTGAAAAGGAAAGAGACAAAATAATTTGAAGAGATAGAAGTCTGAGAGGCTTAGTGAGTCCAAGATTGGATTCACTCTGTGTACATTAGAAAGAATGCATGGATATGGTGGGAAAGTCCACACCGGCGGAGGTAAATGAAAAAGAATATTTTGCACATTTATTGAGTGGACTTGTATCTATTTCCAGCACATTCAAAACGGGCTGGGATACTTATGTGGACTTACTAGAGAAGGCTTATCAGGAAATTTTGAAGTTGGTCAAGCTCCGGTAAGACATTCTTGGGGATATTCATTGTATAGTTCTTATTATTTGATATTCTTTCTAGAATTCTTAATGGCATTGATGTCAAAGGGGGAGTAGTATAGATGTGAAAAAGAATAAAAGAGTTGCATACATTAGGGGGAGTTACAAAGTTTTTGGAGTTTTGGAAATATGGAGTATTTTGCATATTCAACTCAGGGGGAGTAGGGCAGGATGAAATCGACAGATGAAACCTTGACCATTTTTCACATGAGTGTTGCCATCAATGACAAAGGGGGACATCGTTGGAAATTGACACTTTATTGGTTGGTTTCACTATGTTGTCATTGATGGCAACATGATTTTGTGTTCCGGCTTCATGTTTTGATTCTATGGTATACCGACAGACACTTCACAGATTCTACACTGGTGGGACATAAGACTTCTTTGGTCACCGATAATGTAGGCCAACATGGTATAGTAAAGGTCATCGATATTGGAGGCCGACATATCTTGGATCCAGTATTGACAATTTATTTTAATGTTTATACATTTATGTTATCTAGCCGACATGTAATCTGATATTGTATATATCTTTTTAAGCCGACATAAGGCATAAAATTTGTATAGGGTATATAGGGTAGTTTGATTAGATCATATTGATATATAGGGAGATAGATATGAGATAGGAGATTATGATGATGTGAATGTAATATGATGCAAAATATATCAGAGAGATTATGTATGTGAGGAATTTATTGTAAGGGTTATTCTAGTAAAGGGGTTTAGGGTTTCTAACCGAAACAGACAGAGCTTAAATTAGAACTGTATTCTAGAATAGAAGATGATATCTTAGTAGTTCACACTTCTCTAGGTTGTTGTCTAGAATTTTATGTAGTCAGTGAGGCTCCTATTGTGATTGAGCGGTTTTCTCTAGGCTATAAGACTTCCTACATGTGTAGGCCCCTCATATTTTGTAATATCTCTTCATATGGCCAGTGGATTGATATTGTGGGTCACAAATACTACCGTGGTTTTTCCTCTTTGAGGTTTTCCACGTATAAATCTATGTTATGATTCTCATATATGTGTTTGGTTTATTGGTTTCTTTACTTCTTTCAATTTTGTTTATACTGGTATACATGTTGGTGTATGAATGTTTTGTTAAAGCTAAAATCTATTATTTCGGTATAACAATGATTCACCCCCCCTCTCAATGTTATTGGTATCCAACAACCGGATCTCGGTATCTCATTCAAAAAGAAAAGCATTAAACAGACAATAAGATTCCCATACCAGAATGTACCTTTTAGTTTTCCCTTAATCTTTCCCAAATTTGAAATCAACTCATCACACATCCACTAACAAAGATCATATTCTACATTTTCCTTTACCATCTTGTGTGAACAGTAGATATAGGAACTAGAAATAGAGTTCAACTAGTTTGATTGAGTTATGTTGTATCCAGTTATCATGCTTGCAAATTGAACATTGTTATCCTTGATGGTGCTAATCCACATCGACTGGTTGTCAAAAGTGGCACTGGTTAGCTTGTTCACCTCATTGTTAGGAATTTTCCTCTTTCCTGGTGTTTGTTCGCCCTGGGGTAAACCGGTGATAGCACGAATTGCCTCCTTGGTGATTTTGTAGGGTCGGTCAAGCCACATGAACTCGTCATGGACTCGGCTCAGCATATACCTGTAATACCCTAAAAATGGTCACCTAAACCATGGGCCCCTAATCTCGACAACATCACCAAGGTCCTAACCAAAGGCAATTAAATCAACCTTGAGCACCTAATTAATTAATTCTCAATCATTAATGTTAAATGGCAAATAAATCACTCAACATTAATTAAATATTTATTTAATTAATTAAATAATTCCAAGTAAATCATCTTGATCAATTATTCTATTTATTTAATTAAATATCCTAGCATATTTAATTAATAAATAAATTTGCCATTTAATCACAAAAAAAAAGGAATTAATTTACAAAAAAAGGGAATTAATTTACAAAAAGAGATTTATCACAAAAAGAGGAATTAATCTGCAAAAGAAAGAGTTAAATTGAAAACAAAAGAAAATAATTAAATTGAGAAAAGAAATCAAACTTAAGATATTTCTTTTTCTAAAATTGAGATAACTTGGAAAATCAGAAAAACAATTAAACTGAATTAATCATTTTCTCTAAAATTAAGACTCAAAGCTTTTGAGAAAATAAGTTCAGTTGCATTGAAAAGGCTTTTTCTAAATAAAAATCTTGAGCAAATTAAAGCAAAGTGCATGGAATCATCTTATTTTTATCTCAAGTGCATGGAATCAACTAAATTTAATCTCCAATGCAGACTTAGACTTATAATCTAAATACATTCAATCAAGCTATAATTGGAATCTATCTCAAAATTAACTTAGTTTGATCTCTCAATTATTTTAATTATCCTGCAATGTTCTTTTTCTTGAATAATCCCAACCGCTTGTTGCTAATTGATCTTGACCATTGGTCTCTCTTTTGAGTCTCTATAAATTCAACCTTCATCTCTCATTCAAAACACCCTGGAGATTTATTGTTATTATGCAGTTTTTGCTCTAGAGTCATTGAAGATATTGTTCTTTGAGATTATTGCATCTTAGTTTAGTTTTTTACATATTTAATTTAATCATTATTGCTTTCATTCATCTAGCTTAATATTTCCTATCTAGCTTAATCTTGCATACATTTAGCTCATTCTTGTGCTCATATAAATTAAATCCTTCATCTTGGTGTAGTCTAGTCACTGGTATTGCATAGACAAATTTGAGAGCAAGTCTATACTCACATCTTTTAGAAGGAAATAGGTCAATTTGTATGGTTTTTATATTCATGATTATATGTGTCTAACCATGCATGCAATGACTTAATTGAAGTGTTGTGTCTTACAGCTTGTAGATACTTATCAACTTTTCACGCACACATTTTTGGCACCCACTGTGGGGCAGAAGACTACATCTTTCGTCCTCACAGATTAACTTTCTTTTATTTTTCAGATTTATTTTTTGGATCTTTTCTGTAAAGTTTATGCAAAAACTCATATGAGTTTTCATAGAGGCCCGAACGACAAACTGCAAGTATCGTACGGTCCATCGCAAATTATCATACGGCTCGGTGAGAATACTCATACGGTATTCTATTTTTTTATATTAAAATAGATTGTAATTTTGTGGTTTTTCTTATTGCATTTTGATGGTACTAATGCTAACCCTAGCTTGTTGTCTATCTACTTGAGAAATTTTGACAGCCTAATCAGTTTTTTACAGAACGCTTGTCAAAGAATATGACTGTCGCACAAAAACAATATGACTACCAATTCATTGTTTTTGCAAGTTTCCTAAGGAAATTCAAGTGAACATCGTGTATTCTTTAAATTCATTTTTAGGAACTTAAATTTCTATATGGTCAATGAAAAAAATATGTCTTTTGTGTTTTAAGAAAAATCTAAGAGGTAGGAGAGTATGCTCTTGTCTACACAGACAATCAGAAATCCAGACCCTTGAGGAATTTTCTAAATTTGAGATTTGTGTACCTTTAGCACGCCTACCACAGTGGGAAAAAGTAATCACCCTATGAGAACGACCCAAGTGAGTACAGCTAGACCTGAGCATTCCAACTCACTATAATAAATAGGCCTCTGGTGATTAAAGTCTCAAAGGATGGGATTATTTGAGTTTTCTCTTTGAGATCTCTCATATGGGGCATTTTGTAGGGCCTTGCGGTCTCAATCATGTTTCTGTGACTATAACTTATTTTGGTACCTTGTTGGGCTATAGGCCTCAATCATGCTTGCGTGACTTCAAGGGGAAATTTCGAACGGAATTCCTAACTAAGAACTATAATATAGAGGCTACCCAATTCACCTCCGAAAGGGGGATAATCTTTGTGCAAGAGAGATAGTAACTCTCCCAAGATACTTGCCATTTCATCCCCCCATTAGCATTTGGAGTCAGCTAATACGATTTTGAGAATCCATTACATGAGACTCAGCAGCCATATTCTGATTAGCTATTGGGTGTGTACCTAAGTCTACAAGCAAAGGTTTTCTTCTCTATACCAACTTCCATAGGGTTAGCATGCTCTGCTTGAAATTAATTATACATCTTGTGTGTTTTTTGTGTTATCATCCCTAAAGCTGAAACTGAAATACTAAAACTGGAGAAAACAATCAACAACTCAGTGATAAAAAATGAGTCTTTGTCAGTCATCAAAAACTTTGTCCTAGTCAAAATCTGGTCTCTGTCAGTCATCAAAACTCTGTCCATGTCAGAATCTCATCTTTGTCTAGTCCACTGTCATATGTGTTTACTGAATTATCATCTGGCAATATACCTATTGTTGTCTGAGTCTTAATTGGCCCTATTAGTTTATCATATGGCCCTGTGATAATTATCATTTGGGTATACAAAATTGTCGTTCTGTTACTACAAAATTGTCATCTACCCTTTAGTCTACTGTCATGTGAATAAACATCATACTCATCAAATTTTCATCCGGAGATCTTTAATCTATCATGCAAATTTAGGAAACAACTCGTACGAGAAACTGTTTGTGTCTTCTGGCAACTAATAAATTGTCATCTAGTTCAAAAAACTCTGTCGTACGAATTCTTGATTTTGTCAATCCAAAAACTTGTCTGTCTACACATTTTTCTAGAATAGTCAAAATTTCCTAATCAGTCTACAGCGAGCATAAAAATGGTCATCATAATTCTGAGGATAAACAATCTTGATAGTGTACCCCTATCGTTGTGTTGCACAATTTTGTCGATCATCTTTCAGCTAGTTCAATCAACTAGTTATCAAACTAAATCAAGCTAAGTTACTCAGATCACATCTTATACAGGACAGATCATTCCAGAAACCAAGATGAATCTTAGTCACTTCTCTCAAATCACTACATTAAATGAACAACTAGCTTCAATTTGATCTTGACTTGTGCATCACATCTAGCTCTCGGTCTTAAATGGCTACTCAAACCAGAAGTTCTCACAAGAATGATACCAAAGGTAAAGGATCGTCCTTTTCATTAAAAGATAATCCATTCTTCGTAGAGGACCCTGCCTTTAATAAACCTTCATCATCAAATTTACCAATTTTTTATCAACCCTTATCTCCCATCATGTACGGAGAAAGGCAAGAAAGACAAGTTGCTAAAAATGATACTTATGACAATCTCAGTACCCATGCTAATGATAATGATTCCTCATCTAGCAATTCTAAAGCCTCTAAACCTATAGAAAATGTTCTAAATAGCTGTCAAAAGGATAAAGATTTTTGAAAAATGATGAAGGTTATTATCTAGAGCTAGCAAAATAAGGTGCTAAACTTCCTACTGATTATACTATTGAAACCCTTATCAATAAAGAGGAAGAGACACCCTTAGCACTGGTAAACAAACAATTACAAGCATTACAGACTGAAATCACATAAATGAAAAATAAAGATAAATCATCAAAGCAGTATTCTTTAGACACAATCTTCTCATTCCCATTTGCCAAAAATCTTTACATGCCTCCATTTCCTTCAAGAGTGGAGATTCCTAAGTTGGACAAATATGATGGTAATGCAAATCCTCAAGACCATATCAAAGAATTTTGTGCTTTATGTATGGAGTTCATGCATGAACAAACATATCTCTTGTGCCTTTTCCGGAGGAGTTTAGGAGAACAAGTTAGGGAATAGTTTTCAATCCTACCTATGGGAATTAAAACTTTTGAGGAATTAGTCAAATTGTTTCTCCAACAATACTCCTATAATATTCAACATCCAGTCACTATGACTAAGCTTTGTAATACCAAATAGAAAATAGGAGAACCTTTTCTCACTTTTCTTCAATGTTGGAGAAAGATGTTCTCTAGATAATCACAGCCTATTCCAGATTATGAGAAGATGGATATCTTTGTCAATAGCCTGATCCCTTAATTGAAAAACAATATCTAAATGCAAGTGTACCCTTCATTCAACAAAATGGTAGATAGTGCCCTCAGAATGGAAGATGTGCTTATAAAGATAGGAGATATATCACTTTGGAAAGAAACAAAACAAGGCTCTAGTTCCAAAGAAAAGAACAAATACTGGAAATATGGCAAAGATGACAACAAAAACATTGTCAATGATGGAGTGGTAGACACTATTAAAACAAAATATAAACCCACAATATTTAGCCTAGCGAGCAACGCACAAGCACTCAAAGCAATTGAAACTATGACGGAAAACCTTGCGGAGAAATCAAAAGAGTGGTTTAAGTAAAAACCTTGGCTTTCAAAGCCTACATGTGATTTCACTCTATTGGAAGAATCATATGAATTAGCTCTTAAAAATTTATTGGCAAATGATCTAATAATGTTGCCAGACAACTCTAGACCACATGATCCAGAAGTTAAACCCAAATGGTGGAGGGAAAACGAATACTATGAATACCATCAAAAAAAGGGTCATACAACAAACAACTGCAAGAAAATTAAACATGAGATCCAAGACCTCATCAATGTTGGAAAAATTATTGTTGGAAATCACATGACTAATGTTGATCACAAAGCTTTTAAAGATCCCTTGCCTACTTATGAACAAGATGATTCCTCAAAATCCAAGGGAGGTGCCAAAGTCAATTACACCTACACTAACAATGACAATGTGATCAACATGCTTGAATCTTTCCAATCTGAGTATTGCAATGTGATCATAATTAAAGATAAAAAAAAATAAAACACAAACTACAAATGTTGTGACCCGCACTCAAAAGAAGGTTACTCTCAAAGGAGCTAGTTCCTCAACTCCTGATCAAGCAACATCAAACCTACCAACTTCTTAAAATAGACAACCAGATATGATCATAGCTAAATCTAAGAATTTGGCTTCATCATCCTCTCCTGGTTATAGTATTGTCTAACAATTAAAATGAACTACCACTCAAATCTCCATTTTTGAACTGCTTAAGATCTCTTCTGCTCATAGAGAGATCATGGACAAAGCTTTGCTCACTACTAATGTCCCCAAAGACTTAGATGTAGATCGATTTCAATATATGGTGGGTCACCTGACTTTGCCTCATTACCTCACCTTCTCTGAAGAAGATGACAATTCACTAAATCACCCACATAACCAGCCATTACACATCAAAACTATGATCCATAAACACCGAGTCAAACATGTTTTGATAGATGGAGGCGCTGGGTTGAATATTTGTACCTACAATATACTGACACAATTGAGATTTTCTCAAAAATGTCATTGATCTAGCAAATATAATAACAATCAAAGCTTATGATGAAGAAGAAAGAACCTCTAAAGGTCTAGTACTATTACCATTCAGGGTAGGACCTATGGAGAGAGATGTTATTTTCTAGGTGCTTGACCTCCCTCTTTCATACAACATCTTGCTAGGTAGGCCATGGATTCATGAAATGCAAGCAGTTCCATCTACCTATCATCAGTGCTTGAAATTTCCTTATAATGGAGTTGAAGTCAGTATTCTTGTTGATACAAGCTACATCTGTAGTGCATTAAAACAATGTACTAATACCTTTGTTCCTCATAATATAGTAGCCTCTGTAGCTGAAAGTTCAGAAACTTTGATGAAAGATTTAGAAAATAAATTGAAAATAACAGATACTGACATGGATGGATACAAGATAGAACGTGTACTTTCACTAATGTCTCTTCCTCCATCGCCAAGATAGTCTAGAAAACCATCAGAGGATATGAAGCCACAAACTTCAACTATAAATGCCATTTATGATGGTATTTTTGTATAGCCCTCTACTTCCCTTGTAGATCAAATAGAAGAGGATGATATTCTCAAATGACTTTTCAAAGAAAAAAGTGAAAATGAAGAAGTGCAACACTGTGAGATTTCCCCTGAACAATATGGTCTAGGCTATAAGATGATTCAATGCATGGGATATTAAGGTACCGGTCCTCCAAGAAAGTGTCAAGAAGGTATTGTTGAGTCTATTAAGCTACAAACTAAGTCTACAAATGGTAAAGTTGGACTTGGATACAGTCTAAGAGAGTCATCAAATAAAAAACATACTTCTCATCATTAGTCTAAGTGGAGGAAAAAGATACTACCTTCAACATCACAGGAAGTAAATAATCAATAAGAGTATAAAAATGAACAAAACGAATTGGCAATCAAGAGAGAAGAAGCAGTTGGTAATCAAGTTCCAATTATATCAGTAGTGACACTGCAAGGAGTAGAAATCCTAGAAGATATGAGAGAAGAAATTGAAGGAATTAAAGAGTTGTTTGCACCACTAAACATTCTGGTCACATACACAGGTAGAGTGCAAATAGATAATTCAGAAACTGACTCGAATGAGTATGAATGGGCTCCAGATCCTCTCTTAGATACATCTACTGAAGGCACTCCTAAAGAATCTAGTGATATCATAGATGAAGCAAAAGAGATAATACGCTTGAAGTTGCAAAAGGAAATAGAGTAAATCAGACTAAAAGACAAGAAGACTATGAACAACAGATGAAAGAAGAAAGAACACAAGAAAATTCTTCACCTACTATATCCCTCTTTAACAAGATAGATCCAATTAGGTATGGAACTTTAAAAGAATAATTGGAGGCTATAGAAGTAGGGCCAGTCATTAATCTAGACAAAGTTGAATGGAAAAGATGACAGAGATTAATAGAGTCATCAAGGTTATGTCAACAGGTATGTCAAATACAAGTGATCATTGAACAAAATCATGAAGGAACTTGCAACATCAAAGATGTAGATATTGATACTATACATACTTTCACTAAGCCATTTGAAGAAGAGTCAGAGACTTCATCTTATGACTCTGATCACTCTGAAATAAGCTCTATTTATGACAATACCTATTTGACACCAAACTATGACTACTCTGTCATGAATGTCGAGACTCTATCTACTAACCCTGTTACTATCAAACCACGATATGCAGTCCATTCTGAAGTAGAGGATGGTGCTAGTGGTAGGTCTGTTGGGTTAGATCCCCTAAATACTAACATAAACTTTGATAATCATGTTCTAACTCTTCCTAGTCTTGAGACACTTATGCAAGGTAGTCTTCTAGAGCTTGACTTCTCGGTCCAAGGTTGTGATGACAACACTGTGAACTCCCTTGAACCTATTAAGACTTTATCCTTGGTGCATCTTGAACTTATTGACTATACTCTCCAAGATCAACCTTTGAATATACCTACCTTTTCCAATGACTATACATTAGCCCGCTATTTAATATAGTTGAACCACTGGACTCTTCCACCAGTGAAAAAAGTGAGAACATGATAGCAGCAAATGTCAAGTATCTTAGTCGCAAAAATAAAATAAAAAAGAAAAATATTTTGATGGCAAAAACCACACTGTGGTGGTGTCAGAATCAAAAATAGTAAAAATAAAAGATGTATCTAATGGTGAAAACCTCTCTAAGGAGCCTAAAGGTGAGATACTTGAAATTTTGCCTGATCACTTTCAATAGCGACCATTAGTGCTAATTGAACCTACATAGCCAATAAACATTGGAACAGAATAATCTCAACACACCATACATGTAGCTCAATCCTTGTCAGCCATAGAATTAAAAGAATTTGTTGATTTCTTCACGGAAAAGAAGATCAATTTTGTATGGACATATGCTGATATGCCAAGTTTGGATCTAGACCTTATAATGCATCATATTTCTATCACTCCCAGAGTTAAACCTGTTAAGCAAAAACTCCAAAAAATGCATCCTCATGTTGCATTACTTGTTAAGGCTGCTAGAAAAATTACTAAAAGTTGGAATCATCAAAACAATTGATTATTCTGAACGGATAGCTAATATTGTACGTATTTCTAAACTTGACAAATCAATCCTTGTTTGCACTGATTTTAGAGATTTAAACAAATATTATCCGAAAGATGATTTTAAACTACCTAACATAGACACGATCATGGATATGACTATGGGCTATGAAATGTACTCTTTAATGGATGGTTTTTCAGTATACAATTAGATCAAAATTGTACCTGAGGATCAAGAGAAAACAATATTCACCTATGCATGGGGAACCTTCTGCTAGAATCTAATGCCCTTTGGTTTAAATAATGCAGGTGCTACTTATCAAAGAGAAGTAACAATAATTTTCTATGATATAATATACAAAAACATGGAGGATTGTGTTGATGACACTCTAGTTAAATCCATGAAAAGATCAACACATCTATCAGAACTAGGTCCAATATTAGACCAGATGGAAAAATTCAAACTCAGATTAAATCCCAAGAAATGTGCATTTGGGGTTACATCTAGTAAGCTCCGAGGATATATTATTTCAGCAAAAGGAATAGAAGTGGATCCATAAAAAGTTAAGGCTATCATGGAAATGCCACCTCCAAAGAATGTCAATCAAATGAGAAGTTTACAAGGGTAGCTCTAATAAATAAGACACTTTATTTCTCAACTAGCAGATAAGGCTCAACCATTCACAAAGGCATTACGAAAAAGGAGTCAAATACAACTGGGATCAAGATTGTGAATAAAACCTAAAGAAAATCAAGGAATATATTTCTAATCCACCTATATTGATGCCATCAATTCAAGGTAAACCATTGATTCTCTACATATCAGCTACAGATACATCACTGGGGGCACTTTAAACACAATAGGATGAGAATAAAAAGGAAAAAGTTATATATTATATTAGCAGAACCTTGGTGTCCTATGAGATGAACTATACTATCATAGAAAAATCTTGTTTGGCATTAGTCTTTGCATCACAAAAATTAAGACACTAGATGTTAGCACATTCTATTAAGATGGTGGCTAAGATTGATCCGCTCAAATACCTTCTCAGCAAAGCAACACTTATAGGAAGATTGGCTAAATGGGTCATGGTTTTTACAGAATTTGATATTGAATATATAGAATGCAAAGCTATGAAAGGACATGTCATTGTAGATCAACTTATTGATGCTCCGCTTGAAGACAATCAACCTTTGCACATAGAATTTTTGGATGAATTCATCATGCACCTTACTCAGCGATCATGGAAAATGTTCTTTGATGGGTCTTTCACTCAACATGGTTCTGGTGTTGGAATAATTTTTATCACTCCTAAAAGATATTCAATCTCAAAGGATTACAAAGTTCTCTTTCCATGCACAAACAATATTGCAGAATATTAAGCTTTAGGAAATAGAATCAAGTTGGCTATCGAATGGAAGGTTGTTGAGTTACACATCTATGGAGACTCTCAGTTGATTATCAACCAAATCAATGATATATATCAGAATTGGGATGAGAAAATGATGCCTTATAAGAGAATGGTTGATGATCTCAAGAAATACTTTACCATTATATCATTTCAATAGATTCCCAAATTAGCAAACAGAGCAGCAGATGTTATGGCTACCTTGGCGTTTATGCCACAACTAAAAGAATCTAAGTTTCACTTTGAATTCTTGGTGGAAGAATTAAATTATCTTTCTTATGATTCTCTTGAGTCCCAGATGGTCTGTTATATCATTGGACATGATTCATCTCGCTATAGCCATATTTACTCTTACTTGTGTGACCAAATTATTCTTGCTAATCTTACCTGTAATGAGAAAAGGAACCTAATCCAAAACTCTTCACGGTATGTCAAGCGAGGTTTGGATAGTACTTTGCTTAGGGGTCTAGAAACTAAAGAGTCCCAATGTGCATTATCCAAAGTCCATAAGGTATTTGTGGATCTCATTCAAACAGTCTAACTTTAGCTCAAAAACTACTAAGGGCTGGCTACTACTGGCCAGATATGGAGAAAGATGCTATAAAATTTGCTAAAACTTGTGAGAAGTGTCAGCTACATTGTAACCTCATACATGCTCCAACAAGGCATCTCATACCTTTCATCACACATTGGCCTTTTCAACAATGGGTATTTGACCTCATTGGCCAAATATATCTTGCATCATCTAATAGATACAAGTTTATTATAACTGTCATTGAGTACTTCACTAAGTGGGTAGAAGCGGTTCCGCTAATCAAAGCAACTAGTAAACAAGTAGCTCTCTTTATCCTTAACTATATCATCTTCAGGTACATGATACCTTCTTCAATTGTGATTGACAATGGAGGGTAGTTCAAAAACAAAGATCTAGATGAGCTCTGTGAAAAAATCAAAATCAAACACCACTAGTCATCCATATACTACCCTCAAGGTAATGGACAAGTTGAAGCATCTAACAAAAATCTGTTGACTATCTTACATAGAATAGTAAAAAAATCTGGAAAGGATTGGCATCTATAGCTCAATCCTGCACTGTGGGCTTATAGAACAAGTATCACAACACCTACATGGGGATACACCTTTTTCTTTAGTGTATGGGTCCGAAGCAATTTTTCCTATTGAGGTGGAAATACCTTCTTTGAGAGTTTCTTTGCAAGGCCTTATTACTGATCAAGACTACAAAATATCTAGATTGCAAGAACTCGAGTTGTTGGATGAATGTTGGCAAGTGGCATTTTATCATCTAAGAGCCTACCAAAAGAGAATGTCTAGAGGTTATAACAAGAAAGTTTGACAAAGAAAATTTTAGGTTGGTGACCTTGTTTTGAGAGAAAATCCTAAAAATCAACAGTTTCGAGACAACAAAGGGAAGTTTGCACCCAATTGGTTGGGTCCCTACATCGTTACTACAGTCTTTGGCTTTGGTGCCTATCAACTCTCAACATTGGAAGGAGAACAGCTCTATGAACCGATAAACACCATCCACTTGAATAAATTCTTCACTTACTATTCTTTGCTCCAACAACCTATAAATCAAAAAATCAAAAAATTAAAAAAATCAAAAAATCAAAAGAAAAAAGAAAGGATTTTTGCCAAGCAAGTGAAAACCTGGTAAACATGGACCTCTTGTACTCAAGTGCTCCATCTATCAATGCAAAGTTGGCATTTCCCATTTTTCATTCCCCTTTTTCTATATCTTTGCTTTCGCTTGTAAATATCTTTCAGTCACTTTTATGACATCTGGTTCTTTTGGAACCCTCATGGCTTGAAACCGATCAATGTTCTAGTCTTAGGGTAATCGACTGATCAATCTACATGTCCTAAGCAGTATCAACCAGGTCATCTTTCTATCAGTAGTACTAGGTCATCCACTCTGAGTTAGTCACTTGTCTCCTAACTACTGAAGAGTTTTATCACTGAGTAAACAAGCAAAACAAGATTACTGAAAACAATCACTAAACTATTTGAGATATGATTGAAATTTTCTTTGTGTGCTATCTTTTAATTTGGTTTTTGATTATTATTCCCTCTGAGTAACTTGAGGAAGTTTATCTTGACTAAGAGGAGCAAGGATTGGGGGCATAATACTTTTTTTGTTTTCTGCTTGTAGGAATGATTCTGATGATCTGGAAACACCTAATCAACTAGGTATCTGTGATAAGTGCCTTCACATCAAGGTGAAATCACCACACATACCTTGACTCTGCTTATTTGTATGCTATAGGGAGGTTGGAGTTATTTCTTTGTTTGTTTTGAGGAAATTTCTTTAATGTGCAATCCAGATGCATGTGTAATTTGTCCAAGGATATGAACCAAAAAAAGGGTCATTGCGGACAAGACAATTAATATTGTATATGAAAAGGAAGGAACTCTATTTTGTCTGTTGTGTTTGTATGATGATCGGTGATGAAAATGTTAGATACTTGATCAGTCCCAAAGACACTGAGAGGGGGGGTGAATTAGTGTCTAATCGGTAAATGAAATATTTAAACTTGTTTGCAACTTTACAACCCAAATTAATGTGCCGGTAAACAAGCAATAAAGCAATAAAGAGAAATAAGAGAGACAACATCAATGCACACCATAACACAAGATATTTTGGTGAGGAAACCCGGTAGGGGAAAAACCTCAGTGGGATTTGTGACCCACAATATTTACTCCCCGGCCAATATGAATAAATATTACTGATACAATGGGGCCCTGCCGATGTAAGATGTGAACCATGTTACCAGTTGGTTACCATCAATGACAACATAAACTATTCTCATCTAAGGGTAGAATGCCAACAATATCCCCCTTTGGCATTGATGGCAACACTCATGAGAAAAATCCAAAAACTGATGTCCAAAACTTATCCAAAAATAGGAATACTCCCCCTAAGAAAATGATCTCTTATCTACATTTTTCTCCATACTACTACTCCCCCTTTGACATCAATGACAAAGGATGTCAAAAAGAATCAAAGAATTCAAAATTCTACCTCATAGACTATATCTGATTATGTACAATTTGAAAGATATCTGCCAAAATCAGATTAAGACTCTGCATGAATTTGGTGTTGTTAGAGATAATGGTTTTAGTCTGCTGGATCATATCATTCAGATAATGCATCTGTTGCTCCGATGGTCTTTCTCCTTGATTTGTTGCTTTAGATAACTTAATCTGCTGAGTTATAATTTTTTCCAATCTAGGACTAAGTTTTTTTTTCAGCTCACGTGCCTTCATTCTTATCCTTTCTTTTTCTTTTTCTATTTTCTCAATCTTTTCCTAAAAAACTTCCATTTCATGATAAAAAACTGAGGTAAGTTCTGGAGAACCTATCATATTGTCTGCTATATCATCAATCTCTTTTTTTGTTTTCTTTATCTCTTCCTCAATGTCTTCTGTCAAGTTGTGAGGCTTGCATGCTTCCTTATACAATTATTTATATTCCAAAATAGTGGAATTAAGTACCGGTAATAAGGAATCAATGTGCTCTATTAACGAATTCTCTTTTCTCCTTATTCACCCTTTCCTTAACAGTCTCCTCATTAATCTTATCTATAACTAGCATATTTGATGCAATAAATTTGGACAATGTGTCAAATTTACCTAAAGATCCATCAATATGATCTATCTTACAAGCCGGTGCAATCATCTTCAATATAGGTAATGTATCATCAATGGCCTTAAATTCTAAGGCATTGCAATCTGTGATCCACTTAATTGAATCCAAAAGAACATCAGTCACATTTGTAGGCCTATAATCCATGGTGGAAGTGCTAGGCTTGGCAATAAATTTCTTTTCTTCAGATACTTGTCCAATTGCCTTAACCACTTCTTCCTTGTTTCCATCATTGACCTCTTCTTTATTCACTGTTTCTTCTTTTTGCTCATTCTGTGTTTCAACTTTGTTTTCATTCTTACTATCATCCTTATTCTCTATCTTGCTGACTATCGATTCAACTATACTCTGTCCAGGTTCTTTCTCTGTCCATTTCTCTACCTTCTGTTGATTGTCAACATTTGTAGGTTCAATTTGTGTTGTTACCTCTGCTTCTACTTGTTCTTCTATCAATTTCTCTATGTTAGGCTGAGTAGCATCAAGGATGGTATCAGGCTTCTCAACTTCTACTAGTATCTCAATATTCTGAGAGTCAATAGTGTTGACTGATGACTCGGAGATTTCAATATTTGTAGCTTTAGTTGCCTTAACCTCTACAGTCTCTTTGTCCATGACAATGTTGAACTCTTGTGTGTCCACATTCATGGTAAAATGAACTTCAAATTCCGGATTGGTGTCATCTCTTGTTATTTCCTCTACCTTCTCTTCTGGTTCAATGTCAGTTTGTACCAGTGCCTCTACAGTTATTGGTGGGGTGTCCTATGTCGGTGGAGGAAGGTTATCCTTGACCATTATATTAGGTACACTACCAATTTTACCTTTGCCTTTATCCTTTTGATATACCTTTCCAAAAGACTTGTCCATTTTCTATCTATCCTTTTCTTCTTTCTTTTCTCTTTCCATAAAGAATATGTCCCATTTATCTGTTGTTTCATCTGCAATTTCCTTAACTCAGCCCGCCATAAGGATAAACTATTGGTGACCACTTACAAAAACTGACTGGTTGGCTTCTACAATCATATCATCAATCTCCTGCTGGGAATTGATAGGGTGAACTACCAACAATGCTTCAACTTTTAATTTCTTATCCAGTTCCATAACTGACAATTTGAGTGTAGAATGCCAACAAAAATTAAGCATACCAAATCCAGTGACTAAGTTTAAGTTGCATTCAATCTAAATTTTATGCATTTAAAGTGATTTCGGTGTGATAACAATGATCTCTTTATCTTTTGAATGAGAGTCTGAAGCAATCATCATTTCTCAGCTAAGTGGTCTCTTTTTCATCATCGTTTCTCTGATCGAGTACTTTTGTATTAAGATGTTATCTACATACATGAGTATATTATATAGATCCATACATTTCATTATATATTTATTTGCATTCATATTATTGCATGAAAAAAATAAACATTTACATTACTAGTTACTCATTTTCATCATTTATTTGCATATAAGAAAAAAAAAACATCCATATTCATTTGCATTGCATACATCCATACTGAAAAGATATGCATACATAGAGAATAAAGCATATAGAAAGACATCTCATAATCAATCAACACAAATATGATGAAATCAAATCAAGAGCTCATATATAACATCATAATCTTAGTGTCTTAGAGTACAAATGATATCAACCATCAAATACAATGCCTCATCAGAGAAAGAATCATATAGGCTACAAAAATGGGATATATAATAAAATATAGGAGATATAATAAATATAGCTCTCTGCCTCTCCCTTATCGCCGGGTGGAGGAGGTGGTTCCTACTGACCGACGTCTTGTCTAGGTGCCCTAGCTCCCTCAGATTGAGCCATCACAACTTGTCTGATGCAAAACCTCTTGGTGAAGAGAATCATGCTCTGCTCTAACCTCTGCAAGTTGTCGGTCTCGCTCTACAAGTTGTGTTTGTGCCATTGTCAACTGTGACTATGAACCTATCAACCTCGATCTCAAAGACTGTACTACGTCTGGTACTCCCTTCTCTCTCCTAGCATCTCCCTCTATGCCTCCTTGCTCATCTCTTCATTGCCTAGCCTATCTAGGAGCTTCTCTCTCCTCACCTCCAGCCTATCCTTCCCTAGCACTACCAATCTCAACCCCAATAGCTCCTAAGGATCCACCCTCCCCTCTCTGTCATTGTCTAACTCCCACTAGTACCCTGTTGCTACTAGCACTAGGATCACTTCTTGCCCACCTAGGTACATCCACTCTCTATCCTTGTACTTTCCCTCATC
Organism: Cryptomeria japonica; assembly: GCF_030272615.1. Lineage (NCBI taxonomy): Eukaryota > Viridiplantae > Streptophyta > Pinopsida > Cupressales > Cupressaceae > Cryptomeria > Cryptomeria japonica. The sequence continues at coordinate 418,689,430 of NC_081406.1, read as the reverse complement.
CCTATACCTGACTTGGTACCTATACCTATGCTGGTGTATCATCCTCAACCTCCTCTATAAGAGGTGCATGATCTTTGGGATCTATAAACCAAGAAAAAGGATGTCTCTAAAACCAATCTCTATACTGGGGCAATGCTCTCATGTCCGCAACATCCTATAAGTAATCCTATCTCTACGACTATAAACCCACTAACTCCTGCATGCTTAGTACATATGACAGTCTCGGTGCCTATCCTCGTCTCTCCTCCTCTCCATATCGAGCATAGGATGTGAACTCCTAGGATATACTCTATGGTCTCCCATACTGTCTTATCACCCTAGATACTATAAATCACTCAATAATAGACACCAATCTGCCAATGAGAGGTCGAGTCATGAACATGTCCTTCCTCTGAGCTCTCCAATCATCCCACAGCTCTAGACCCCTATACAATCTCCATACTACAACAATCAAATCATCCAACTACCTCCTCCAATAGTCAGTCTTGCCTAGGTGGGGCTGAGTAACATAACCTGAATAACAACATACAATAGGCTGGTGCACCTCCTGTGAATCATCTATTATAGGTCTACGTACTGGGATGTGCTCCCATGCCCATATCAGTAGAACTAAAACACCTGTTGCCATACTCTTCCCCTCTCGATACATAATCTCATTCATCTCATGATACATATGAGCAAGTAAGCATGACCTCCACCCTAATCTCATGGGATGAGTTAACAACCTCTCAAGTATTTTGCCCCAACCACATAGAAATCCATATTGTCCTCTATTAGGCATCACAAAACAACCAATCACACCTGCCAAAGTGCATGCCAGAGTGTATTGTGCTTCATATCTTCTCATCAAATCATCCCATGTGATAGCACATTCAAGAGTAGTCTCATCATGTAATATCTGTATCAATGCCAAAACACCTCGTCGTTGAGTAGAATCATAATCAACCTGGTCTCCAGCGAATGGAATCCTCAAAATCCTATATATATCCTTCGACGTGATGGTCATCTCTCTACCCGTTAAATGAAAGGTGTTATACTCTGAATGAAAACGCTTGACTAAAGCAGTTAATATATCATGATTCACATGGATATCAGACATCTATAATAGGTATTCAAATCCACACAAACCAATATGAGCTCTCTCTACATCTGATAACTCATGAACTAGCCTCAACATTGATGGAAATATATATTGAAACTAAATATCTGGCAACCGAATCTGCAAAATCGAAAATACAAATTGTCAGCACGTGATTAAATTTTTGCTAAAAATATGTTAAACATGCTCATGATTCTAAATATACAACATTCAAAATCAAAATTTGTTGTTTACATTCTCAAAAATGCTTGCTATTTTTTATACGAGTTTTCACAGACATGTAGAAACTCATATGAAAAAAATATCACATCCCACACGAGTAAAACTTCTCATACGACAAATGATACCTGTTATTACTATTTAAGAAATGGGTTTTCATTTCCCATGATTGGCTAGGTTTTTGAACTTTTGAATCAGATATGCTATTAACCGCTTCAAATCTATTTTAGGTCTTTAAGGGTTTAGGGTTTTTGGTTTTAAAATCTCTCAAATGTTTGATCAAAACCCTCTGGTTTCTATTCCTACGTTACTTTATCCACTTAAGTAATGGGTCTTGGGGTCGTGTGAAGTGTCCCCCTTGTTATTTACCTAGGCGGTTGTTAAATAATCGTAAAAAATCATGCCTTTTGTCTTTTTCCTTTTAATGTTGTCGGGTCCAGTAAGTGTCGCGCAACTTACAGATGAATCTTCGGCCTTCGCTATTTCATTAAGAAAAGTTGCAAGTGTGTTAAGCTATGTGAAGTAGCAAAAGGGAAAAGCATGTTCAAATGTGTGCATTTGGTCCGGTTTAACGAGACTCCATCTCGCTCAAGATCTAACAGCTGGCGTTGATTCGCAGCCACAACTAGCAAGTGAAATACCTTTTGTGAAATGGCGAAAAGGCTTGGCGGGACCCAACAGTGAAGACTTTTCCATAGCTAAAAGGTGATCAAGTTCAAGAGAAATCGACGGTTCGTGTTGTTTCGTGGCTGATAGATGCTCACGCATTATGCTATGCAAACAACGAAAGGTTTTTGGCCTGGGAAAAGGGAGTTTTAATAGAAGCATAACAAATGCGTAGGTTCTCAAAGATCTGACAGCTAGCGCAGTTTCATAGTAGGAAGATGCTCGAAAGATAGCTTTTGTGAAACAATGAAATGACATGGCATTCCAAGCAAACAGTCCAGCTAGTTGAGATGGCAAGTTAGATAATGGCACGTGGCCAAAAATCAAAGTGGTCAGCAAATCAGATTTAAGGACTAAAAGGTGGGTCCAAGAAGATGAGTCATTGCTGCAGAATAAGAAATGACCTGGTAGATATAGGTGGCAAGGAAAAGGTGGATCCCGATGTTTCTTCTCAGCGAGTAGAAAGTTGACACGTCAGTTCAGGAATGACTAGACACTAGGTGGATAATGTTGAGTCATAAAACCCACGTCGGCTAGATTTGAGTAGGTTCTTAAGCATCAAACAAGTTCGATATAATCTAACGGTCTGTGTGTGTTCGCAAGGGTAAGATGCTTGTGTTTTAAAGCCCATGAAATGGCGAAAGGAAAAGGTGGGCCCGAAGAATAGGTAATTCATAAAGGTAAAAGGGGATCAACTCTATTTTGATCCAAGGGTTCTCGTCATTTCATGGCTGCAAATCAAATGAATGTTAAGGCCTGTGAAATGGCGAAAGAGAAAAAGAGATTCTTCTTGGCATGGTGTGGAGTGACAACTATTACTTCTTGCAAAGCTTGATGGTGATGTGTTGATTGACACATAGTTTCAAAGGGTATATCGAGGCCCACCAAGGTGTAACCGATGGTTATGCAGGAAATAGGACACGTGGTTGATTTTGAACTAAACTCAAAGAGTTTCACAGGGCTAATGGCCGAATGCCATGTGCCATTTGTTAACTGGTGAATAAGTGGGGTAAGCAATAAAGGTCTCACTTAAAAGATGGTCATCTCAAGATTGATCCAACACTTCTCGCTATTTTGTGGCCCGGAGATGCAAGCGGATTAACCCCTGTGAAATAGCGAAAAACTGTTAGCCGTCAAGATGAGGCATGGTTAGTGAAAAGGTTGACGGTCCCGGTAAGGGTTAAAGGCTGAGCGGTTAGAGTTCCATCTAACACTAGGCATAGCTTCACGAAAGGAAAGTGCTCGCGGGATAAAGCTTGCAAAATGGCAAAAAAGAGGTAGGGCCCGATGCAAAGGCAGAGATGTTAAGACAGTGTAAAAACTGATCATGTCTCATCTAATTGGACGGCTGGCGTAATTTCATTTGGCGAAATTGCTAGAAGGTTATGCTCTGCGAAATGGTGAAAGAGCGAAGAGGAAAATACACAAGCATGTTATGACCCATTGGAGCAAAATTTTTGAATTCTTCTATGAATTCAATTCTGAAGGGACGGCCGAAGCATGTGGTATCAATGTCACAGTTAAGAGCCTGACTATCGTATATGATCTCGTATCAATTGAATGAAGGCATCATTTTGAAGAGTAGTTGTAGAGAAGCACTTACAGAGCAAATTTCTTTAGTTGCAGAGCGGATTTCTTCAAGCAAAAAATAGGTTCTCTTATACTCTTGTTTGGCAATTACTTAACAGTGTGTTTTAATTGAGGTCTTGATTTGTCATAGAACAGTTGGGGTTAGTAATTAAATTGTTTGCATAGTCTTTAAGATGGCACCTAAAAGAGAATTCTTAGGAAAGGTTAATTATCAGGAGAGGGCTATTTGTGATGACTTCCTTGAACAGTTGACATTGTCAACTAATGTGGCCACAAAGGTAAAGGAACTCGTGCCAAGAGCTCCTCGCCTAAAAATAGGAGAGGGATTATATGATAAGGGTAACTGGCTGAGAGATCCTCAAATTGGGTTGTCTAGGTTGGGATTATTTAAAGTTGGATTTGGTATGAGAAACTCCCCAGCCCCACAAAACAGTATCTGGGAGTTGGATGTAGGCAAATTAGTGGTCCCTGGAGTATTCATGGATGTGGATCTCCTAACTCAGATTCCACAAAACTATGACCCAATTACAAGAAGTGTCAAGGATATAAGTGGGAAAACCCTCATTGAAATAAATAATGAGGAGTTCATAAATGCTTTTGGGCTTAGTGAATTTACCAATTTTCTAGAGCCTATTAATTTTAAATCACTAGCTCAGGTTTACAGTGTGTAGAGGAACCACCTTAGAAATGGACCTCTTAAAGAGTTCTTTGTGAAGATAGGCGGATTAACAGTTGTAGGACCTAACATTGAGGAGCCTTTTTCTCTTAATCTATTTACCCTTAGGGCCAAAGGATTATATTGGTCACTCTGCCAAATTCTAGGAGAAGATGCTGAGGCAAATATGCCAACTCATTACATGCTAATGGTTGCTCAAATTTTGAACCCCTCTTTAGCAGTGACCTTTGATTATGATTCCTTTATCACTGATGCTATCCATGAAGGATTGATAGGAATTAAGAATGGGAAAGTGGATAGGCCTTTTGGGTGGTATTCCCTCCTCATGTATTTGTTTTTATTCAAAGGTGGTGACTATTTTGCAAGTGGGATGGATATTGTGAAAGAGAAAAATGGAGAGAAGATGCCAGTGCAGTTATGGAGTATAGTGTTGTCATGGGACAGAGAAGATGCAAGCTTCTTAAAGTTTGATAAGTGTTTTGCATCTAATATTAGGACTCTTATTTGTTCAGAGAATCCAAGAGTCCCTAAGGTTCTTTTGGAATTCATTAGGCCAAAAGAGTTTGCTGAGAATGTTAAAATTGTCCACAATTGGGTGATATTTACTTATACCCTGTCTCCATAGTTTTTAGAGTATATGGCTTCAAAGGTACTCCATTTTTGTTACCCTATCAGGTCCCTCTTAAAGTGGGAATTGCAGAGATCCTCAGGCAGATTGGTAGTGTGTAGGAGGCAGAGTTAACAGGCAGAGGTAAAGGGACCATTTTCCCTATAGTTACCATAGCACATCAATTTGTGATAATTAAAGGAGGTTGGAAGTGTTTTGAAGATTTCCTTAAACCATACCATTTATCAACTGCAGTATCCTGATGTGCTGACCCTGAAGACTTCTTCAATGACATGTTTTGAAAGAGGGCAATATGCAGAGGTAGACCCCACCAATTCCAGTTTCCTGAAGACCTCATTAGGAATGAGTTTGATTCAGATGAACAAGAGCTGAGGAAGGAAAAGTGGGTGGCCTACAAAAAGGCTTTAGACTTTGTACACCAATTTGACACTAGCTATGACCCTTTGTCTAGCTTTCACCCTTTTGAGGAGAAGATAAAGTTCTTGATTCTTTGCTTTGAGGATGTGATGCAAACATTGAAAGAAAAGAGGGAGGTTGTAATTAAGAACAACCTTGAGAAAGCAAGACTGGTTCTGAATAGGTCTACATTTGCCAAAGTAATCCCTCCTGGTGATTACATGTTGCATAATAAGTCCAATTACAGTGTGTTGATGCCTACAACAGGGGAGCCCTCTACCTCTAAAGGAAAGAGGAAGATACAAGATGTCATTGACATTCAAGATAGCCCAAAGAAACAAAGAGTGGGAAAAGAAGTACAATCTGATGAGCCTTTGTACTCTCCATCTCAATCCCATATTCATATAGGATATGAACAGGCAGTAGTTGAGCAACTGTTACAGTTAGGTAGCCTTGGAGAGATAACATACACATATGATGAAGTGGAAGAGGGAATGCCAGAGGAGCCCCTTACTGCTAAAATGAACATCACTGCTAATGAGTTCAAAGGCCAAGAGTGGGACCCTGAGATCAAGCAAGCCAGTGAAGATTTCTTGGCTGATAGTAACTTTGTCACATCAGGAGCTTTTCTGCAGTTTGTGTGGAAGCAGAACATTGATAAATTTAATGCTAGGTGTGAAAAGAGGAAAAGTGAGCAGCCCCACAGAGATCCAGCTGTGGTAGAGGAAGAGATAAAGAAAGAAATGGTTGATGAGTTTAAAACCATCACTCCTGAGAAATGAAGGGACATGGTAGCATAGGCTGGGGTACTCATTCTCCCCGAATGGGATATAGCAGATGCCTTGGTTTTAGAGGTAGTAAAAAAAGAGACGAAACCTATGGAGGGAGTCACTTTTAGCAAAGATAATGCTGCACTAGTCATGTGGTCTCTTAAAAGAGATGAAAATAAGAGGAATAAGGACACCTTAGGGTCAAGTTACCTTGGAGGAATGATAGTGAAAAGAGTGCAAAGCACTGGGGTAGTGGAAGCTGCTAACACTGTGCTAGAAACTGCAAAGTTTAGTGTTGCAGTAGCAGAAAGGGAGGCTAAGGAAAAGGTAGATCTCCAAGTTAAGTTGGAGACAATTCTAAAAGCTTACAACAATGCCAAGGAAGAGGTAAGAGGTAAAGATAGCATCATCACCAAGTTACAAAGCCAATTGGCAAGACAATACCATCAAGGTGAGTCCTCAACATTGATGATTTCCTCTTCTCCTACAAGACCTCCACCTACCAACCCCATTATTGAGTTACCACCATCTCTAGTGCCTTCTAGTTCTCAGTTGATCGAGATCACTCCCCATGAGTTGGAGAATTTAAAATAGGCTCAAGCCTTATATGCAAAGAAATATGAAGAGAGGGTAAAGGCTACAATTTTAAGTTTTGCTAACACTATAGGGTCTTCACTAATGTATAACAACATGAGTAAGATTATGGAAATGTAAAATGAGTTAAATGGGGACAAGGCTGTGTTAACACCTATTTTTGATAAATGGAGACCTAAAGAGAAGGATATAGAACTGATTTGTATATCCTATGATGAGGCAGGGGCCGACCCTATTATTAAATCTACAAATGATATGACTAAGGATTTAGTAAAGTTGGCAGACGGAGTAGATAATGCAGACAGAAAGATCAACTTGTACAAAAAGGAGTACACTGATCAGGTTTTTGAATTGCTCCCATGAGGTTTTGTCAGCCCTAACCAATTAAAGGAAAAACAAATATGGATTAAGGAATTAGAAGCCAAATTGTCATTAAGGATAAAAGGAATTGTCAAATCAGAGGATGCCTCCATATTTGTCAAAACAATTGAGGAGATTGAGAAAATCAAATCTCATTATGGTTTCCTGAATTCAGAGGTCAATAAAATGAGAAATTCTTGGAAAAGATTAGCCAAGACAAAAGCAAAAGTAATTAACTTCTCATGGCCCACTGTTGAGGTGTATCAAGAATGGACAAGCAAATATGCAGTGCTTGATGTGGAGCAGTTAGAAAATGTTGCAACAGAACAACAAGAGGAAGAAGCCGCGGATGTTGAAAGAGACTTGTAACCGCATTTGTAAAAGGTTTTGTAACTTCTTCTTGAGAAGTAATTATTGTAACAAACTCTCCTAGGAAAGTTTGAAGCTTTGTATGCATCCATATTGTTATAAATGGATACTAGGACTAGTAGAAAAATGATTGGAAAGAATTGTAAGAAAAAGCTGCAGAAATTTATTTGGGCTTTTCCAAGTTTTAATGGAGAATATTCGAAGGTTTTTGTAATACTCTTTTGAAGAAAATATCAATATACAAACCATTGGCTTTGAGTTTAAACTTTGTGTTGTCTTCAATTATGTTTGCAAATGTTTACTATTTCATTATGAATAATCTAGGGTTATCTCGTCTGAATAGGGATTGTAAGGCAACTTTCAGTAGATATGTTTCTTAGCTTTTCTCTTTAGGAGGGGAATTAAATATGCAGGAATCATTTCTACCAGTAAATTCTTTGTGGGATATTTTGAATCTTGATGAGTGTAGTTTAATTTGGTATGAATAACTTCTTATGTATGTCAGGCATATATAGGGATCTGCAAAAGCCAAACTAATGGGATATGTGGAGATATTTGGTTGTGGGAGTATTGTTTGAACTTAGATGACTCTGTGACCTTGGATAAGGCATTGGTATAGATCAAGGTTGTCTATTACATATTTCGTAGGTCAATCCTGAGCATGAGTACAATTTTCATTCCTTTGTTTCAGTTAGTTTTAAGGTGATTAGATCCACTGGTTTTTGGACTGGTTTGCTATGGATTTATCTTTTAAAAGTGTGAATTTAGTTCACAAAGGTATACCCACCTAGACTTTGAATAAGTCCAAAGTGTAGAAGGTTAATCAAACCTTGTCATATGTTGTCTTGGAAGTTTCCTTCTCTTTAATATCTCTTCTGCATACATAGTTATCATGTCACTATAAGGATTTTAAAGTGAATCAGATTTTGACAACAACAATACCCTCTCGCACGATAAATGGACTATCAAGAACACTGTCGTACGATTCATGGGACAACACCGGATCACAAACCCTATATGTCCATACCTTAAAACACAAAAGGATAGATTCTCGTACGAGAAAACATGTTGAACCACATGATAAAACAATGAAAATGACTTTGAATGACAAATAAATTGTAAAAATTTAACAAAAAATCAAATATTAAGAAATTAAAAGGTTAAAGATCGATCACTTACTGTTGGGTCATAGTTCCACGACTGATTGTGTCGTATCTAGCACTCAAATCGATGCTCCTGAATCGGAATAGCCATTTTTCTTTGCAGGAGGGTTTTTCAAATTTCAAATTTCAAATTTTGAGAGGTTACAATGAACTGAAAATGACACATTGAACCCCTTATATAGCCCAAACCCTAATTTTCAACTTGCTTCGATGGATGTAAACTTGTACCCTAAACTAAATTGGTTGTCCTGAGTCCATTTTCGGGATCAAAATCCAAAAATGATGTCAATTCTCTACTCAAAATTTTACAATGTTGACCACTTAGCACTTTCATCCTCAAGTCAAATTTTGAATCATTTTGCGCTCAATTTTAAATCTCAATTTAATTCTCAAATCAGCTCTGATTTTAATTCTTCAAAATCAATCTTCATGCTCAAATAATTATCATCATTACAAATTTCCTAAAATCGTTGTACCCTCCCTATCTTCGATTTTGCTCCTGAGGGGGCATACTCATAACATATTTTCAATCATCATCATCATCAAAAATTGAGAAAATATTTCAAATCATCTTCATCTAAAGTCGAGCAAAATTATTTTCAAATAAAGAAAATCAATTAAACCTTGTTAATAGGGGCATCTTAACTAAATCATGTTGTATCAAGTTCAGATTATTTGATGTCAAATAAAGCAATCTCTAGGGGCATATCAATCTTTTTCCTTATCTGAATCAATCTTCAAATCAATGTTTAGTTTCATATCAAATCAAGTTGGACATTTGGTGCAGGAACACCTAGGATTTAGGCTTATAGTCTTTTATCAATTTTGGCTTGTACTGACCTTAGCCAAGTCAAGTAATTAATAAGGACTCTAGGAGGGTCCAAAGAGTGAGTGTGATGAGTCAAATGTAGGCTTAGATTGAGTTAGTTTATTCTTAGGTTTGCATTGTGTGCATAAGTAGTGGTTTGAGTAGGAAATTGACCTTCTTGATGGTCAAAAGTGGAAAAAATTGGTATAAGTATTAGAGAGGTTTAGGTTAGTCTTATAAATTCTTTAAAAGTCATGATTAATGACTTAGAATGGGTTTCATAGGTTAGAAAATCAAAAAGTGTAAAGTTGCAAAAGTTGTCATGACAACTTTTGAAAGTTGTCATGATAATTTTTGAAAGTTGTCATGACAATTTTTGTCCTAAAATGCTTAGCAATGGAGTTACAGATAGAAAAATGTGCTAGAATGCCTCCAAACATGGGGAAGAATATAAAAACCTCATCTTGCATGGTTACCAAGGTTGGAGTTTTGTTTTTGTATGATCAACAATCTGAAACTACTCATTTTCGGACTGTTTGTCACTATTTTGGCTTGTTTTGCTCATAATGTGAATAAAAAGGGATTGAATCCATTGATCCAGTAATGGATTGAGTTTCTTTGGTATTTTTTAGAGTTATTTGTTTCATTTTCAATCTTTGTAGTTAGTGTGTGACAGTGTTTTCATAGTTTTGTTTGCAATCAGCCAGTTTTGGCTTGTACATAGCAATTTTGTGTGTAAAATGGTTGCCCCATGAAATCCCTCCATGCTACCATCACGGCCTATTGGGACATCAAAGGAAACCACTTGTATAGTGTACATATGTAGGGAGAAGTTCTAGAGATGGAGATTGATATGACTGTCACCTTGTTCTATGCGAGTCTAGGAGCAACCCGACTAGAGAAGATAGGGTGAAATTGGAGTGTAAAGTGCAGGGGAGAGCATAAAACCACAACCAATCCTTTTGGAGGGGTCCATGAATTTCATACAAAGTTTCCATAGCAAGGAGGAGCCTTGACAAAACCTCTTGATTCCCATTTCACAAACTTGACTAGACACTGCCGGTTAAGAGGCCTACAAACCCTTCAAAACCCTCATTTTTGGGTTAGGGCATTGTACGGTGGGTTGAGAAACCAAAACCACAAAAAACACTTGGGGATGGGTGTAAGATTGAAGAAAACCAAACATTTTTATAGGGTCTTTTGGACCATTTTCCTCTAAGCCCTAGAAAACCGGATTTTGGAGGCCTAATAGGGGCTCATTCCTTGTAGCCCTTTTCTAGGCAAAATGGTGAAATCGGTAAGTAAGCTAATGGATGCAAACCACAAATGGACCCAAATCATATTCAAATCATGTTAGAAGCCACCTCCACACCTCTTCAACAACTCACAATAGTAGGAAGTAAAATTGACAAATTGACATCAAGACAACAATGATGAGCAAGTGGGAAACACCTTGAAATGGTAGGGTTCCTAGTTAAACACTTGATGCAAATGCCTTGAGATTGAAAAGAAGAAAGCCATAGAAGAGATTGAGAATGACTTGGAGGTATTAGAGCATACCTAGACCCAGAGAGGTTGGTGGAATTGAGCAACACCAACTAGATGAAGTGTAAGCAAGCTAGGTGAACCCCATCAAATTGGTATCAGAGCCTATAAGATTTGGGATAGGTGAGTAGATGTACTGAGTGAAATCTGTAGGAGACAATAGAATGGTGACCAATGCAAAGTTGGAAAATAAAGTGGATGATCATGAGGAAGAATATAGACTCCTGAAGGAGAAGTTGCTTGAATTGGAAAGTAAGCTTGGTGAGATTGAAAGCAAGGCAGATGAAGTGTTGGTAAAGGTTGAAGGAGAAGAAGGAAAGGGTAAAGAAGTGTCAGAGATAGACAAAGTACCTAAACCTGATCCTATCTTAGAACAAGAACCTTTCATAAAGGCACTGAAGGCCTTAAGTGGTAAATCACTAGAAGGATTCCCATTGTTCAATGATAAGATAAAAGTAGAAGTGATCTTAGAATGGATAGAAGGCATGCAGAACCATTTTGAATATGAAGGTATAACTGAAGCCCAAAGAGTTAAAGTGGCAAAGTCTAGGATGAGAGAAGTTTCTCTCACATGGTGGAAATTTGTGCAAGATGAGAGAAAGAAGATGGGAAAAGCACCCATCTCTTCTTGGAAAGGGATGTTAGTCAAAATCAAAGAAGTCTATCTCCCTGATGACTATGAAGTGCAAATTCATAGGAAGAGACAAAAATTAAGACAAAAAGACCTTGATGTTAGTAGTTATACAAAGGAGTTCCATAAAGTTAGCCTTATATCTCATGCAGTGGAAGAAGAGAGTCTCAAAGTTACTAGGTATCTAAATGGCCTATGGTGGAACATCCAAGAAGAAATCAATCTAATGAGCCCAAAGACAATTCATCAAACCTATCAACTTAACCTTAAGGAGGAAGAAAAACTGAAAAGAAGACATGATTCAAGTAGCAATAGGGGCAGGGGTAGAGGAAAAGACAATAGAGGCAATAGGGGAGGCTTTGCAGGAATAAGTTTTGAACAAAGAACACAAGGTGAGTCTAAACTTACTGAGCAGCAAGAGAGTGGTACTAGTAAAGGAGGATTCAATAGAGGATGGGGGTCAAATAGTGGTTTTAGAGGAAGAACTAGTGGACAAGGTAGAGGTTCCTCATATTTTGCAACAATGAAGTGTTACCATTTCAACCAACTTGGTCATCCAACATATAGGTGTCTAGAGAAGGGATCATCATCACAAGGTAGTGAAAGGAGAGTGAACTATCTTCAAGAAGAGTCTTCAAGCAACAAGACCTTAGAGGTTGCCTTAGAATCAGAGGTAGGTGACAACTTGATGATAAGGATAACTTTGATAAAAGAACCAGTTAGAGAAGAGCCTAGCCAAAGGAGGTCATTATTTAGGATCAAATGGAAGATAATGGACAAAGTTTGCAAAATGATCATTGATTTACGGTCAACAGACAACATTGTGTCAGAAGAGGCACTAAGTAAGCTTAAATTGCAAAGGATACCTCACAACAACCCTTATAGAGTCACTTGGTTGAACAAAGGCCAACATGTCCTATTCAATGAGAAAGAATGGGTGGATTTTACCATTGGGAGGCATAAGGACAAAGTGTTGTGTGATGGCCTACCCATGGATGCATGCCATCTTCTATTAGGAAGACCATGGCAATTTGATAGACAAGCTATTCATGATGGAGCCAAGAAGGCATACTCATTCAATAAAGATGGAGTCACATTCAAGATCCAATCTATCCTTGAAGAAGGTGAAAAGAGGGCAGTAGGTCCTAATGTTCTTTTGGTGAGTAAAAAATAGTTCTTGAAGACACTTGAGGAAGGTGAAGGTATAGGATTTGCATTAGTAATGAAGCCTACAGAGGAAGATAAGAAAGAGTAGCTATATTTGCCAATAGAGGTTCAAGACCTATTGAAGAAGTTCAAAGGCATAGTGAGTGATGGACAACCAACCACCTTACCTCCTAAAAGAACCATAATCCATCAAATAGACTTCATTCCTGAAGCATCCTTACCTAACAAGGCAGCTTACAAAATGACTCCCCAACAAAATGTTGAGATTGCCAAACAAATCCAAGAGCTTTTAGACCAAGGCCTAATTAGGAAAAGCATTAGCCCTTGTGTTGTCCCTACCATGTTAGCCCCAAAGAAAGGTGGTACTTGGAGATTGTGTACTGATTCTAGAGCTATAAATAGGATCACCATTAGATATAGGTTTCCAATTCCTAGAATAGAAGACCTAATGGATTGTTTAGGGGAAGCCGAGTACTTTACCAAGATTGACCTTAAAAGTGGATACCACCAAATTAGGATTAATGAGGGTGATGAGTGGAAAACTGCATTTAAGACTACAAAGGGTCTTTATGAATGGCTTGTAATACCATTTGGCTTATCCAATGCTCCAAGCACCTTCATGAGACTCATGAATGAGGTGATGAAGGTCTTCATAGGTAAATTTGTGGTGGTATATCTAGATGATATTCTCATTTTCAGTAAGGATAGTGCCGATCATATTAATCATTTGCAAGATGTTCTACAAAGATTGTATGATGAAAAGCTAACCATGAACTTGGATAAGTGTGAATTTGTTAAGAAGGAGTTGGTTTACCTTGGGTTTGTGTTGTCTCAAGGAAACCTCAAGATGGATCCCAACAAGGTTGAGGCCATAGTAAATTGGCCTACTCCTAAGTCGGCAATAGAGGTGAGAAGCTTCCATGGACTAGCTTAGTACGATAGGAAGTTCATTACGCAATTCAGTGCTATATGTGCACCAATGTTAGACACCATTATAGGTGGAATGAAGGAAAAGTTTCAATGGAATGAACAAGCAAATAGAGGATTTGAAACCTTGAAGGAAAAGATAGCTACTCAACCAGTGCTAGTTGTGCCTACTTTTGAGAAACTCTTCAGAGTGGAATGTGATGCAAGCAATGTTGCAGTAGGTGTTGTCCTAAGCCAAGAAGAAAGACCAATAACTTACCATAGTATGAAGCTAAGTGATGCAAAGAGGAAATACTCCTCTTATGACTTAGAATTATATGCTTTAGTGTAGGCTTTGAGGAAGTGGAGACACTATCTCCTTTCTAAGGAATTTGTAGTCTATACGGACAACCAAACATTGAGCTTTCTAAACTCGCAAGACAAACTCAGTCATAAACACATGAACTGGGTGGAGTACATGCAAGCCTACACATTCACAATCAAGCACAAAAAAAGATAGCTAAACTAGGTTGTTGATGCATTGAGCAAAAGACTCTTGACAGTCCAAGAAATCTAATTAAGGAGCATAGGTGTTGATAGTTTTAGAGACCTGTACCCAGAGGATGAAGAATTCTCAAATTCCTACAAGGTGTGTAAAGAGTATCAAAAATCATTTCCATAGTGAGTATTCTGATTTTACTTTGCAATATGGACTATTGTTTAGAGGTGGACAACTTTGTGTGCCTAGAGGCTCAATGAGAGAAAATCTCATATAAGAGAAGCATAATGGTAGCCTTAGTGGTAATTTTGGAGTTAATAAGACTTAAGAGTTGGCTAAGAGGTATTACTATTTGAGGTAGAGGTATGGTTCAAACAACTTGAAAATGCTACAAGTTACTCACTTGCTCAATCAAACAACAAACCCTCCTTTTAAGCATTCACTCCAACCAAGCCTTAAAACTTTAAGAGTATCAATTAAACATCCCATATCACCTATTTCCATCCACATAACCCCACAATGGGACAATGTGCAAGGTTATCAATATTTGGTTTCAAACCCCATAGGCAAAAGTGCTCAAATGGCTCAAATTGCTCACAACCACTCCAAATGGTTTTATAGGCAAACAAAGGCTCAAGAAAAGTTTGATAGGTTCCTAAAAACTCAAATGATGCCAAACAACCCTCTAATTTGGTTGTTCAATTCCCAAAAGTCACAAAGTGCAAATTGGCTCCTTAGACCTATTAGCCTTCAAAACTCATTTTTTGGCTTCCCACCCAAAAAATATAGAGAAAAATATAATATTGTTTTATTTTACTTAACACCAACCTGGGGTAGCACTTTCTACTAAAGGAAAAGTTCTGGAACCTCTTACAAGTACCATTTCTATTAAACCCTCATCTAGGCTAATAAGGGCTAATTTAAGCACTTAACAAAGGGACTACCCTCCAAACCTACAAATACACAAAATTAACTATTGGATAACCTTGGGGTATCCAAATAATCACCACATACCAATTTATAGCTTTTGGTTTGCATTAAAACTAAAGTTATGGGGACTGTTCATGAATTTTATTCAATTCCCACAACCAGTACAATAGAGATGCTTGGCCAAATTTAAAAAAATCTCACCCAAACTGCATCATTTCAGTCTGAAACCTTTTAGATATTAAAATAAAATCCCAAATCCTCCATTTCACCAAGTTTTAGTATTTTCCCAAGGTGAATTTGGAAGAAATGGGAAATTGAAGTTGAAACCCTAGGAAACAACACTTTCACGGGCTGTTTGGATCTGTTAAAACTTTTCTCCCTCAATGCTCCACCTATAGACCTATAGTTGGATTAAAAATAAATTTATTTCACCCCTCTAACTCCCCATGAAATAATTTTTTAGTTTGGAGGTCGTGAAATTCCATACCAACCGAAAGAACAACAAATTTTCTGGAAAAATGCAGTTTTTTATTGATTTCAAATATCAAGTTTACAAATTCCACCCACAACAACCCCCACATGAGTTTTTTGAGGAATTTTATAGTTTTTTCAACATTTTCAAACTGATTTTATATGGTTATGAACATTGGGAAACCAATTACAACAACTTTTTGAAAAATTGCTTTACAAATTGACAACTTTGTCAATTTTTGACATTTTTTGCATTTTGCCATTTAACCTAATTTTATTATCAACCTAGGGACCTAAACACATTTAAATGGATCTAAATAGACCAAAAAAAAATATACTCCCTAATTATACTCATCCTAAGTCCATTTGACCATAGGGTTTATAATGCACCCTAGGCCACTAGGCCTTACAAAATGGACGATTAGGACCTTATTACAAAAAAAAACATAAACAAAGGATTATTTGATCCTTCCCAAAACCTTTATATAAAAAACATGAAGTGTTCAAACAATAAATTATGAAATTGAGGCTTGTGCCCCCGCACCATACTCCCGGGGTGGGCTGATCTCTTTTCCACATGAGATAAGTTGGTCCAATAAAGTGCCATGATTCATAATTTCTGCCTCATCCATCCATACTGCCTCTTCAACAAGTTTTCCTACCCATTTCACAAGGTGTTGTTTGTACTCTTTATTTCTGGTCTTCTTAATGACCCTTTCATCAATGATCTTTTCGGGCTTCTTTGGTGCATGAGGAGGTATATCAGCAATGTCCTCTTGAATCTCCTCCACATGAAAGTCTGTACCTGCATATCACATACATTAAAGATAGGAGAAATACCAAGGTTAGAGGGAAGGGATATCTCATAGGAATTCAACCCATGTTTCTTCAAAACCTTGCAAGGACCCACTTTCTTCATGAGTAACTTTGTATGCTTCCCCTTTGGCAATCTTTCTTTTCTTAGGTACACCCACACCATATCACCAATCTAAAATTGTACATCCCTCCTTTTCTTATCAGCAAGTTCTTTGTACTTTTGTGAACTCCTTTGGAGTGCTAGCCTTACTTGATCATGCACTTCTTTCATGCTATCAACAAATTGTTCACCATGAGCACTTGTTTGCCCATCATTTGGAAGGTCTCTCAACTCCAAGATGCCTCTTAGATTCTGCCCATACAAAATCTAAAATGGACTCCTTCTTGTACTCCTATTCACAGAATCATTGAATGCAAATTATGTTAGGTCCCAGAGACAACTGAGAGGGGGGGTGAATCAGTTGTCTTAATAAATTCAAACCAAAAACCAATTAACCAACTTAATGCTTAATACCGGCAAACCAATTAAGTATGCTGGTACACAGTGTTAACAGTAAATTGCTATACCGGTAAGGATTAATGCATGAAACATAAACTTAAAGTCATCCACAACACATAACACCAATATTTGTACGTGGAAACCCTGTAAGGGGAAAAACCATGGTGGGAAACCTTACCCACAATCAGATGATACTACTATAGATAGTAAGTGTACATATGGGGTCTGCACATGCAGAAAGGCCAACAACCTAGAGCTCACTACTCAATCACAAAATGGGAGTCACACTGACTATAGTTGGATGGTTAAATCCAATAAGAATGCTCTTAGATATATCAATTGTTGCAAGTTTATCAAATGGATATTAAATGTGCATTTTTGAATGGAGATCTTGAAGAAGAAGTATATATTGAACAACATAATGGATTTTCTTTGACAGATGACAATGATATGGTTTGCAGGTTAAGAAAAGCTCTGATACCAATTGTTAGGTCCCGCAGACAACTGAGAGAGGGGGGTGAATCAGTTGTCTTAATAAATTCAAACCAAAAACCAATTAACTTAATGCTTAATACCGGTAAACCAGTTAATTATGCCGATAGATAGTGTTAATAGTAAATTGCTATATCGGTAAGGATTAATGCATGAAACATAAACTTAAATTCATCCACAACACATAACACCAATATTTGTACGTGGAAACCCTGTAAGGGGAAAAACCACGGTGGGAAACCTTACCCACAATCAGATGATACTACTGCAGATAGTAAGTGTACATAATGGGGTCTGCACATGCAAAAAGGCCAACAACCTAGAGCTCACTGCTCAATCACAAAATGGGAGTCACATTGACTATAGTTGGATGGTTAAATCCAATAAGAATGTACTGCACAAAATAGCATCTTCATATGTTGGATTCAGTACCGATGTAATGCTAATATATTTATACAAAAACCTAAATTCACTTTCAAATGATGTCATCGTGTATTCCTTTTCTTGATCTTGCATATACCTTCACATAATTCTTTTTTGCATTCCACACTTGATCTTACAAATAAGATCTTATATATATACCATACCCTAAGACCAATTTTAGTAGGTAGGCTCTACAAGATATTACAATAAAAACATTTTACATACAATATAATATATGATGCAATAATTGATTAAACATGTCGGCTTAATGCATTTACATCAATAATAAATCATCTCCATAGCATGCCATGCTGATCTGGAAAAGATAAACCTACCGGTGTAACCCTAGATAACCTGGACCTATTTGTCGGTAAAAGCAAATATGCAAATATAAATATACCAATGATTAATTCTTCAAAACAAAGTGTCCACACGATGTCTTCGACATTACCAAGTGTCTTCCATATCATTCCAGGTACTAGTGAACATTATATCCTGCCAGTGAACCATATACCAATAATTGTTGCACAATTTACTTGTTTGCCAGTGAATGTTGTTGGATCTCCAAAGTGCTTGTTTTCAGTAGGTGTTGACATCAATGACAAAACCATACCAAAATACCAACAAATTCAACTTGTGGAAGTACAACATCCCACTTCTCTCCATATTGCTTTATCAATTATCTCAATAGGTTTCCCAAGGACCTATTCACAACTTTAGTTTGCTCATCTGTTTGTGGATGGTAGGCTGAACTAAAGTTCAACTTTGTTCCCAACCTCTTTCATAAGGTTCTCCAAAAATGGCCAATGAATTTCACATCCCTATCAGACATAATTGTTAGAGGAAGTCCATGTATCCTTACAATCTCTTTGAAAAACAAATTTGCTACATAAGTTGCATCACTTGTACTATTACATGGCAATAAATGTGCCATCATACTGAACCTATCTACAACAACAAAGATGCTATCAAAGACTTTTTGAGTCCTAGGCAATCCCATTACAAAATCCATACTACAACTTTCCCAAGGCCTTGTAGGTATGGGTAACGGTTGATACAAACCTGCATTGGTGGAAGTACCTTTGGCCTTTTGACAAATAGTGCTTGTTTCAACAAATCTTCTCACATCACTTTGCATCTTAGGCCAATAGTAGTGTCTTCTTACCTTCTCAAGGGTTTTATCCAACCCAAAATATCCACTCATGCTTCCACAATGCTTTTCTTTCACAATATTCTCCCTCATTGAACATCTAGGAATGCATAGTTGATGTCCTTTGAACAATAAACCATCTTGGATCAAGTAATCAACATATTCAACATGGTATGCTTCAGAAAAATCAAAACAAACTTTATAAATTTCATGAAAGTCTTCATCACCTTCATACATACCTTTCAAGGAGTCAATCCCCACACTTTACAACTTCACCTCTTGCACTGTCAAGGATCTTCTACTCAAGGCATCTACCACCTTGTTTGCAACTCCCTTTTTGTGTTTGATTGTAAAGGTATATGCTTGGATAGATTCTACCCATTTCATATGCTTGTGACTCAACTTCTCCTGGCTATTCAAGAAGCTAAGTGCCTAATTGTCAGTAAAAACAATAATTTATTTTGGAAGGAGATAATGCCTCCACTTTTTCAAGGCTTGAACTAAGGCATACATTTCCAAATCATATGAGGAATACTTCCTCTTTTCCTCATTGAGTTTCTCACTAAAAAATGCAATGGGCGTACCCTCTTGGCTCAAAACAGCCCCTGTTGCAACATTAGATGCATCACACTCAATTGTAAAAACCTTTTGGAAATCTAGAAAATCAAGTACAAGTTGCTTTGATACCTTTTGTTTGAGACTTTGAAAAGCCTCCTCAGCCTCCTTGGTCCACACAAACTTGCACTTCTGGCCCCCTTTGATTGTTTCTAGGATAGGTGCACAAACTTGGCTAAAACCTCTTATAAACTTCCTACAAAAGGAAGCCAAGCCATGGAAGCTTCTAACTTTAGTCATTGACCTTGGAGAAGGCCAATTCAAGATGCTCTCCACCTTCTTAGGATCCATCTTGATGCTTCCACCTGAAACTATGAAACCAAGATAAACTGATTCTTCCTACATAAAAAGACACTTG
Organism: Cryptomeria japonica; assembly: GCF_030272615.1. NCBI lineage: Eukaryota > Viridiplantae > Streptophyta > Pinopsida > Cupressales > Cupressaceae > Cryptomeria > Cryptomeria japonica. The sequence continues at coordinate 418,669,590 of NC_081406.1, read as the reverse complement.
TCCACATTGATTAGGAGCTTTTCTTCCTACAATCTCTTAAGGACCAAATTCAAATGCTTCATATGTTCATCTCTATTCTTACTGAAAATAAGAATATCATCCAAGTAAACAATAACAAATTTACCAAGGAAAGGTTTTAGAACTTCATTCATGAGTCTCATGAATGTACTAGGTGCATTGGACAAGCCAAATGGCATCACTCTCCACTCATAAAGTCCTTCATTAGTCTTAAAGGTTGTCTTCCATTCATCTCTAGCCCTTATTCTAATTTGATGGTACCCACTCTCAAATCCACCTTTGAATACCACCTTGAACCCCCTAGATGATCCAACAAGTCCTCAATCCTAGGCATAGGGAACCTCTACCTGATAGTGATCCTAATAATGGCCCTTGAGTCCATACATAACCTCCATGTACCTTCTTTCTTAGGTGGTAGCATGGCTGAAACAACACATGAACTCAAACTTTTAGAAATCAAACCCTTATCTAAGAGTTCCTAGATTTGTCTTGCCATTTCCTCATTCTGTTGGGGTGTTAACTTATAGGAAGCCTTATTTGGGAGTGTAGCCCCTGGGATTAGATCAATATTATGGCTAATCTCTCTGATTGGAGGTAGGGTATCAGGTAGCTCTTTGGTTACAATGTTCTTATAGGTCTCAAGCAAATCTGCCACCTCTTTTGGTCCTATCCTCCTAGGTTCTTCCTTTTTCTTGTGCACCTTTCTTTCTTCTTGTTTTGGCAATACAACCAAAGCATAACAAGGAGTATCCTCCTCCTTCAAACATTCTAAAAACTCTTTCTCTCCTACAAACAAAAACTTAGAGTCTTTTGGTTCCTCACCATTATCAGGTAGGGGTAGTAATGTTACCTTCTCACCTTTGTACCAGATGGTGTATGTGTTCTTCTCACCATCATGTTTTGACTTCATGTCATATTTCCATGGCCTTCCAAGCAGCAAATGGCATGCATCCATGGGTACAATGTCACAAAGTACCTTGTCCTTGTACTTGCCAATAGAAAAATCCACCCATGCTTGCTCTTCAATGATTGTTTGCTGCCCCTTTGTAAGCCATGATACCTTGTAGGGTCTTGGATGCTTAATCCTCTTCAATTTCAGTTTATCTACTACCTCAATGGATAGAAAATTATCAGTAGAACCTGAATCAATCACAACACTACATACTTTGTCACCCCTTCTACAAATAGTCCTGAAGAGTGTCTTCCTTTGGGGTGGTTCTGGTGGACTAGGTGCTTTGATCAATGTCCTTCTCATCATCATGATCTCTCCTTTTTCAGGCTGCACAAAGGATCCATGAGAGGGAACACTATGTGTGTCCTCATCTCACCAAATTTTCTCTCCTTTCACCTTGTTTCTTTGCCTTCTCTGGACATTTGGATGCAACATGCCCCATTTGATTGCATCCATAGAACTTTATGCCTTCTAGGCCTCTTCCACCACCTCTTCCTCTAAATTTTCCTCTCTTTCCTCTCAAAGATCCTCTATAGCTTCCTTCCCCTTGTTCATTCCCTTGACTTGATTCAACAAGGTCTTTGGAACCTTGTCCTCTTCCTTGAGACATATTTCTGCCCCTATTTTCAAAGTCTTTTTGCCCTCTCCCTCTTCCACCTTGATCACTCTTCCTCTTGAGTTTTTATTCAACCTTCAAATCAAGTTGAAAACATTTTTGGACTGTGGGAGGGCTGCTTAGAATGAGTTCATCTTGTATGGTAACTCTCAACCCTTGCAAGTATCTTGCAAGCTTCACACATTCATGCTCCACTACATTGGACTTCATCACCAATTTATGGAACTCTTGAGTATAATCTAAGACACTCATCTTGTTTTGTCTCAAACTCATTCTCCTCTTATGAAGTTGGACTTCATAATCATCAGGAACATATGCATCCCTGATCAATGCAACTATCTTCTTCCAAGTGGTCACTGGATTCTTCTTCTCCTTCACCCTATCATCTTGAGTGAAATTCCACCATGTAAGGGCTAATCCCTTCAACTTGTACTTAGCAATCTTAACTCTCTGACTTTAAAGTATGTCTTCACATTCAAAGAATCTTTTGAGGGCATCAATCCAATCCACAATAGCATCTGGATTCAAGTTTCCATCATAGGAAGGTAGGTCCAACCTAACATCCATGGTCCTTCTCTCCATGGCCTTTAGGGTCTTCACAAGTAGTCTTTGATCAACAGACACTTCTTCTTCATCACTCTGCCCAAGGGGTTCCTCATCACTCCCCTCTTCAACAACATCAAATTTTCCACCACTTTTCTTATGAAGTTCCCCATTAAGTCTATCAACCTCCTTCTGCAAGGAATCAATTTTGTGAACCAAGTTTTGATCCTTCAAAAACTTCACTATCTGTGCATTAGTCATCCTTGAGGACAACTCACCCTCATCTTCTTCCCCTGACATGGCTAAACTGAAACAATCCTTCTCCTAAGTATCACACTTGCTTTGATACCAATTGATGTAGAGGTATGGTTCAAACAACTTGAAAATGCTCCAAGTTACTCACTTGCTCAATCAAACAACAAACCCTCCTTTTAAGGATTCACTCTGACCAAACCTCACACCTTTAAGAGTATCAATTCAACATCCCATATCACCTATTTCCATCCCCATAACCCCACAATGGGACAATGTGCAAAGTTATCAATATTTGGTTTCAAACCCCACAGGCAAAAGTGCTCAAATGGCTCAAATTGCTCACAACCACTCCAAATGGTTTTATAGGCCAACAAAGGCTCAAGACAAGTTTGATAGGTTCCTACAAACTCAAATGATTCCAAACAACCCTCTGAATTGGTTGTTCAAGTCCCAAAAGTCACAAAGTGCAAATTGGCTCCTTAGACCTATTAGCCTTCAAAACTCACTTTTTGGCTTCCCACCCAAAAACTACAAAGGAAAGGCCAATATTGTTTTATTTTATTGAACACCAACCAAGGTTAGCACTTTCTACTAAAGGAAAAGTTCTGGAACCTCTTACAAGTACCATTTCTATTAAACCCTCATCTAGGCTATTAAGGGCTAATTTAAGCACTTAACAAAGGGACTACCCTCAAAACATTCAACTACACTAAATTAACTATTGGAGAACCTTGGGGTATCCAAATAATCACCACATACCTATTTATAGCTTTTGGTTTGCATTAAAACTAAAGTTATGGGGACTGTTCATGAATTTTATTCAATTCCCACAACCAGTACAATAGAGATGCCTGGCCAAATTTAACAAAATCTCACCCAAACTGCATCCTTTCAGTCTAAAACCTTTTGGATATTAAAATAAAATCCAAAACCCTCCATTTCACCAAGTTTTAGAATTTTCCCAAGGTGAATTTGGAAGAAATGGGAAATTGAAGTTGAAACCCTAGGAAAGGGCACTTTCATAGGTTGTTTGGATCTGTTACAACTTTTCTCCCTCAATACTCTACTTCTAGACCTCTAGTTGTATTCAAAAGAAAGGTATTTCACTGCTATAACTCCCCATGAAATAATTTTTTAGTTTGGAGGTCATGAAATTCTGTACCAACCGAAAGAACAACAAATTGTCTAGAAAAATGCAATTTTTTATTGTTTTCAAATATCAAGTTTACAAATTCCACCCACAACAACCCCCACACGAGTTTCTTGAGAAATTTTATAGTTTTATTAACATTTTCAAACTTATTTTATATGGTTATGAACATTGGGAAACTAATTACAACAACTTTTTGAAAAGTTACTTTGCAAATTGACAACTTTGTCAATTTTTGACAATTTTTGCATTTTGCCATTCAAACTAATTTTATTATCAACCTAGGGACCTAAACATATTTAAATAGATATAAATAGACCAAAAAAGCCTTTAATATCTAATTCTACTCATCCTAATTCCCTTTGACCATAGTTGGCCATAGGGTTTATAATGCACCCTAGGCCACTAGGCCTTACCAAATGGACAATTAGGACCTTATTACAAAATAAAACATAAACAAAGGATTATTTGATCCTTCCCAACACCTTTCTATAAAAAAAAATGAAGTGTTCAAATAATAAATTATGAAATTGAGGCTTGTGCCCCTGCACCACTATTGGCCTAGGATGAATCAGGATGTGAAAAAGTATGTGGAGACTTGTATAGTTTGCCAAAAGGCCAAGGGTACTTCTTCAAATGCCCATTTATACCAACCTCTTCCCATACCAAATAGACCTTGGGAGTGCATTAGTATGGAATTTTTAGTAGGTTTACCAAGTACAAAGAAGTTATTTGACAACATTTATGTTATTATGGATAGATTTAGTAAGATGGCCCACTTTGTGCCTTGCAAGACTACTCATGATGCATGCCAAATAGCTCATTTGTTCTTCAAAGAAGTGATAAGGATAAATGGTTTACCCATGGGCATTATTTCAGATAGGGACTCAAATTTCATGAGTCATTTTTGGAAGACACTTTGGCAAAAGATTGGCACTAACCTATCTTTTGGATCAGCCTACCATCCTCAAACAGATGGGCAGATCGAAGTGGTGAATAGAAGCTTAGGGAACTTATTGAGGTTCCTTACCAAAGAGTATGGACAGACATGAGATCAAGTGCTATCACAAGCTTAATATTCTTACAATGATACAATAAATACAACCACTAACAAGAGTTCTTTTGAAGTGGTCTATGGTGTTCACCCAAGGGGTATTGTGGAGTTGAGAGACATAGGTAATATAGCAGCAAGAAGTGGACATGTAGAAGACTTTTCTCAGTCAATGAAGGAAGTACATGAATCAGTCAAGCAAGCATTGATGGAGAACACAAGAAAAATCAAGAAAAAAGTTGATGAGAGAAGGAAGAACCTACAATTACAAGTAGGAGATCTTGTCATGGTGCACCTAAACAAAGAAATACTACAACAAGGAGTACCTAAAAAGTTGAAAATGAGAAGGTTGGGTCCATGTGCCATTCTAGCCAAGTATGGAGAAAATGCATACAAAGTGGACCTACCTAGTGACATAGGATTGTCACTGGTTTTTAACATAGCAGACTTAGTTGCCTACAAAGTTCCAATTCAAGGTTTAGATTGTAGTCACTTAGAGGTATCAGATGATGAAAACAACCTTCAACTACCAGCAAACCCAAATCTAAAGGCTAACAAGGTGTTGATTTCAAGGATCACTAAGAAGACAAGGCATCAAATCAATTGGGAGCACCTAATCAAGTGGCAAGGTATGGATGATTCTGAAGCTACATGGGTTCTTGAGAAATATTTTAAGAAGTTAGGCATATATTAGAATCTAATTCCCAAGGAGATGACTTAGTTTTCTTTTGTTTGGGAGAATGGTGCAGGAGCACCTATGATTTAGGCTTATAGTCTTTTCTTAGTTTTGGATTGTACTGACCTTAGCCAACTCAGATACTTAATAAGGACTCCAAGAGGGTCCAAAGAGTGAGTGTGATGAGTCAAATGTAGGCCTAGATTGAGTTAGTTTCTTTTTAAGTTTGCATTTTTTGCATAAGTAGTGGTTTGAGTAGGAAATTGACCTTCTTAATGGTCAAAAGTGGCAGAAATTGGTATAAGCATTAGAGAGGTTTAGGTAAGTCTTAGGAATGCTTTAAAAGTCATGATTAATGACTTAGAATGGGTTTCATAGGTTAGAAAAGCAAAAAGTGCAAAGTTGCAAAAGTTGTCATGACAATGTTTATCCTAAAATGCTTAGCGATGGAGTTAGGGATAGCACAATGCTCTAGAATGACTCCACACATGGGGAAGACTATAAAAACATCCTCTTTCATGGTTACCAAGGTTGGATTTTTGTTTTCTTATGATCAACAATCTGAAACTACTCATTTTCGGACTGTTTGTCAATATTTTGGCTTGTTTTGCTCATAATGTGAATACAAATGGATTGAATCCATTGATCCAGTAATGGATTAAGTTTCTTTTGTGTGTTTCAGAGTTATTTGTTTCATTTTCAATCTTTTTAGTTAGTGTGTGACAATTTTTTCATAGTGTGTGACAATGTTTTCATAGTTTTGTTTGCAATCAGTCAGTTTTAGCTTGTACATAGCAATTTTGTGTGTAAAATGGTTGCCCCATGAAATCCCTCTGTGGTACCATCACGACCTATTGGGAAATGAAAGGAAAAAAATTGTAAAGTGTAAATATGTAGGGATAATTTTTGGAGATGAAGATTGATATGACTATCACCTTGTTCTAGGCAAGTCCAGGAGCAACTCGGCTAGAGAAGACTGGGTGAAATTGGACTTTACATGGGAAAGCATAAAACCACAACCAAGCCTTTTGGAGGGGTCCATGAAGTTCATATAGAGTTTCCATAGCAAGGAGGAGCCTTGGAAAAACCTCTTGATGCCCATTTGAAAAACTTGACCAGTCACTGTCGGTTAAGAGGCCTAGAAACCCTTCAAAACCATCAATTTTGGGTTAGGGCATTGTACAGTGGGTTGAGAAATAAAAACCACTAAAATCACTTGAGGATGGGTGTAAGATTGAATAAAATCATACCTTGTTGCAAGGTCTTTTGGACCATTTTCCTCTAAGCCCTAGAAAACTGGATTTTGGAGGCCTAATAGGGGCTCATTCCTTGTAGCCCTTTTCTAGGCAAAATGGTGAAATCGGTAGGTAAGCTAATGGATGCAAACTACAAATGGACCCAAATGGTATTCAAATATTATTAGAATCAACCTCCACACCTCTACAACAACTCACAATAGTAGGAGGTAAAATTGACAAATTGAGGTCAAGACAACAATGATGAGCAAGTGCGAAACACCTTGAAATGGTAGGGTTCCTAGTTAAACACTTGATGCAAACACCTTGAGATTGACAAGAAGAAATACCTAGAAGAGATTGAGAATTACTTGGAGGTCTTAGAGCATAGCTATACCTAGAGAGGTTGGTGGAATTGAGCAACACCAACTAGGTGAAGTGTAAGCAAGCTAGGTGAACCCCATCAACATTTTCTCTTGCTAATCGATTCTTGTTCAATCAAGTTCAAAATCAGTTTTATCTTTCACTCATTCAATTCTTATTCAATCAAGTTCAATCAAGTTTTAGATCAATGCTCGTTTCTTGATCAATCTAGTTCAAGAATGGTATCTCTCTCTTTGTCGATTCTTGTTCAATCGAGTTCAGGATTAGTGTCGCTATATTCAATCTATTAAGTTTCATCACTTCAAATCAAGTTGAACATCTCTCTCTTCATTGGTTTGTGATCCATCAAGTTCATAACTGATATCTATTTGACATCAATTATTCTTTGAACCAAAGTGTTGCTCGCATATTAATTCAAGGAGGGGCAAATATAATACACTAAAACTGGTCACCTAAACCATGGGCCCCTAATCTCGACAACATCACCAAGGTCCTAACCAAAGGCAATTAAATCAACTTTGAGCACCTAATTAATTAATTCTCAATCATTAATGTTAAATGGCAAATAAATCACTCAACATTAATGAAATATTTAATTAATAAATTAAATCATTCCAAGTAAATCATTTTGATTAGTTATTCTATTTATTTAATTAAATATCCTATCATATTTAATTAATAAATAAATTTGCCATTTAACCACAAAAAAGGAATCAATTTACAAAAAAAGGGAATTAATTTACAAAAAGAGGAATTAATCTGCAAAAGAAAGAGTTAAATTGAAAACAAAAGAAAAGAATTAAATTGAGAAAAGAAATCAAACTGAAGATATATCTTTTTCTAAAATTGAGATAACTTGGAAAATCAGAAAAGTAATTAAATTGAATTAATCATTTTCTCTAAAATTAAGAGTCAAAGCTTTTGAGAAAATAAGTTCAGTTGCATTGAAAAGGCTTTTTCTAAATAAAATTCTTGAGCAAATTAAAGAAAAGTACATGGAATCATCTTATTTTTATGTCAAATGCATGGAATAAACTAAATTTAATCTCCAATGCAGACTTAGACTTATAATTTGAATGCATTCAATCAAGTTATAATTGGAATCTATCTCAAGATTAACTTAATATTATCTCTCAATTATTTCAATTATCCTAAAATGTGCTTTTTCTTGAATAATCTCAACTGCTCATTGCTAATTGATCTTGATCGTTGGTCTCTCTTTTGAGTCTGTATAAATTCAGCCTTCATATCTCATTCAAAACACCCTAGAGATTTATTGTTATTATGCAGTTTTTGCTTTAGAATCATTGAAGATATTGTGCTTTGAGATTATTGCATCTTAGTTTATCTTTTTGCATATTTAGTTTAATCGTTATTGCTTTTATTCATCTAGATTAATCTTTCATATCTAGCTTAATCTTGCATACATTTAGCTCATTCTTGTGCTCATATAGATTAAAACCTTCGTCTTGGTGTAGTCTAGTCAGTAGTATTGCTTAGACAAATCTGAGAGCAAGTCTATACTCGCATCTTTTAGAAGGCAATAGGTCGATTTGTATGGTTTTTATATTCATGATTATATCTATCTAACCATGCATGCAATGACTTAATTTAAGTGTTGTTTCTTACATCTTGCAGATACTTATCCACTTTTCGCACACGCAATACCGAATCATATCATCCTAGAACTCGGGCATCTCCAGAATATCGATGAAACCTTGATCCTTCAGAATTTGAAATTCCACTTTAATCAATCCATCCTTGTTAAACAAAGTGGACAAGTACATTGATTTAATCTCCGATGATTCTAGATCCTCCAGAGTGCAATGAATATATGCTCTCAATCTTCCACATAAAGAGCTCCATCAGAAACCCTAGAAAATACACCGATTGAGTCATCAACATTTGCAATTTGAGGGCATTGCTTAAATTCTAGATGTGGACGATCCTTAATGTCCACCACAATAGGGGCATGTTAGGATAACCAGTGGACAACTTAGAGGGGGGAGGGGTGAATCAATTCTCAATAGATTATAGTAATCAAACCACTTTATAACCTTTAACTGGAGCACATAAACATTGAATACCGAAATAGCAAAAACAGATATCGGTAAGCAATAAAACTTAAGAATGAAACAAAGAATTAACACAATGCAACCATACCACATAGCACCATGATTTATATGTGGAAAACTCAGTAAAGGGAAAAACCACGATGGGAAGCCTACCCATAGGTAGATGATACTTCTATAGAAAGTATGTGATACAATGAGGGACCTGTACATGCAGGAAGGCACACTGCCTAGAGCATACTGCTCATTGCAAAAGAGTCTCTCACTAACTACAAAGAGGTTATAACCACCTCAAGATAATTGGACAACAATCCAAAAGTGAACTACCAGAGATAAATCTACCATGCCTTATTATAGTCTTGGTTAAGCTCAATACCAGAGGCCTTTGACCCCTTACTTAAACCCAATTTGATCACCTATGATCGACCAAATCTCCTTTGCATATTATATTTCATTCCACGACCACGACACCCAATCTAAAATGAGATCTTGCATATATTTTACAAACCCTAAGGCCTAAACCAATTAGGTCAACCACCTAAAAGATATTACAATAAGATCATTACATACATCCATATTACAATGATATGCCATGTTTTCTTTAGACCAAAACAACCATAACCAATCCATAAAACATCCTGATAACGTGTAGAGAACATGTTAACATGATACCGGTCCATAACCTAGATAGGTACCAGACCTAATCTGGGTCCACCACGTCAAAGTGATGTCTCCAATTAGTTGAGGCATGATCAAGGATCACCTTCCGCATCCTGAATTCCATCTAGAAGTAGCACCAACTCCACTTGCACATCATGTCAAATATTCTTAGTGAAAGTTCTGTTGGTAAAACCTTAAACCCTTACCGGTAACACAATATCTTCTACTGGTAACCAAAACCTGTCTGTCGATAACCAACCAAAATAACTAGTGTTGACATCAATGACAAAACATCAATGCAACATATAATCAATTCATCCATACTGCCAACATTCTCCCCCTTTGGCATTGATGGCAACACTAGATGTGAAAAAAATCTAAGTACCAAAACAAGTCTCCCCATGTGGAAGACAACCAACAATCTTTTGCATATAGCTCTAAATATCAATAACTCTCCCCTTGTGAATAATATCTCTGTAAAGTTTTGAATTTATTTTTCACATCACTGTCTCTCCCCCTTTGACATCAATGCCAAAAATCTGAAAAAAAATATAAAAGCAAAAATATAAGCCTCTGAATCTCAAAGTTGACTACTCCCCTTGAGAAGTAGCACCGCTACATCAACCCACAACAAAGGATAAAGTTGAAGATGCATACCAGACCGATGGTCTAATCCATCAATTAAGTTTCTGCCAGAGGAGTAGATACCCCTAACCTATCTCTCAAATACTCAAATGATTCCTTAGACAATGGTTTAATGAATATATATGCAATCTGCTCTTTAGTATTCACATAAACTAATTCGACTTCCTTTTCTTCCACCTTGTCCTTTAGAAAGTTATATTTTATTAATATGTGTTTAGTCTTAGAGTGAAATACCAGATTTTTAGACATGTCAAAAGTTGCAGAGTTATCACAATAGATAACTACTAGTTCACTATAGTTTACCTTGATATCCTTCAACATTTGCTTCATCCATAAAACTTGAGTGCAATTAGTTGTTTCTACAACATATTAAGCTTTTGTAGTAGATAAAGAAATGCATGATTGTTTTTTGATGATCCATGAAACCAATTTCTTTCCAAGAAATAAATCTCCACCAGAAGTGCTCTTCTTGTCATCAGTATCTCCTTCCCAATCTGAATTTGTATATGCACATAAAGTAAAGTTATCATCTATAGAATACCATAAGCCATATTCTGTTGTTCCTTACAAATATTGGAATATCCTCTTTGATGCACATTCATGATTTTCTTTGGGATTACTTTGATATCTTGAAACAATACTTACTGCATTCATAATATTTTGTCTAGTCTGAGTTAGACATAACAAGCCATCAATCATAGACTTTTACCTTGTCAAATTTACCGGTGTAGATGTGTCTTTGATAGATAATTTCTCACTTGTCACCATAGGAGTACTTATCAGTTTGGAATTATCCATACCAAACTTCTTCAACAATTCACTTAGATACTTAGTTTGATAGATAAAGATTCCTTTGTCAGTTTGAGTAATCTACAAACCTAAGAAGAATCTCATCTCACCAATCATTGACATTTCAAATTCATTCTTCATATTATTCGATAATTCTATGAATAATTTATCTTCACCTCCAAAAATGATATCATCAACAGATACTGCAATAATCAGAATATCATCATCAGTGATCTTGTAATATAAATTACTGTCAAAACTATCTTTAGTAAAACCAAACTTTAAAAGATATTTATCCAACCTTGCATACCAAGCTCTAGGAGCTTGTTTCAATCCATATAATGCTTTTCTTAACCTGCAAACCATATCTTTATCATCTGTCAGTGAAAATCCATTATGCTTCTCAATATATACCTCTTCCTCAAGTTCACCATTCAAAAATGCACATTTAACATCCATTTGATAGACCTTATAGTTCTTATAAGCTGCATAGGCAAGAAATAGTCTAACAGCTTCAATTCTAGCTACATGTGCAAATATCTCACCATAATCAATTCCTTCCATTTTAGAATATCCTTTACAAACCAATCTAGCCTTGTTTCTTACAACTTGACCATCCTCATTTAGTTTATTTCTAAAAACCCATTTAGTTCCAATAACATTCTTGTTTTTAGGCTGGGGAACTAAAGTCCAAGTCTCATTCTTCTCTATCTGATCTAATTCGTCTTCCATAGCCTTTAACCAATGTTTATCTTTACAAGATTCAATAACAAATGCCAGTTCAATTTGAGAAATAAGACATACCTCTTCATTTTCCATTCTTCTTCTTGTCATAAATCCCTTGTTCCTATCTCCAATGATTTGATCTTCAGAATGATTTAACCTTACATGCCTTGGTGTCTTCTGAACTTTAGGTTCACTGATCTGATCATCAGTCATAGTTGGATTTTCTGATTGTACTGGTGTAACTATCTCAGTGTCTTGTACTGGTTGAGGCATTGAAAATTCAGTTATGATCATTTCCACTCTCGATTCCCTATCATATGATATAGATTGAGTTCTGTATTGCTCATCCACTTTCACATTAGTGCTCTCAATAATTTTCTGCAATCTTTTGTTATAACATCTATATGCTTTGCTTTGAATTGAATATCCAAGGAATATCCCTTCATCACATCTAGCATCAAAATTCCCAATTGAATCATCCCTTTTGATATAATATTTGTAGACACCTATAAATGTTATGCAGAATCGATAGTCAAAGAATAAACACCTCAAACTTCTAACTTGGGTTTTGCAGGCTGCCTTGGAGAAATAACTAAACTTGGTGTTTGTCATTAATGTTTTAGGCACCTAGTGATTTATAGATAAATTGGAGAAATGATCAAATTTATCAACTGACAATGCAATTGAATTTTAATCCAAGGCAACCACAATTCTATCCAACCCAACAACAAGGCAATATCGATCAAACTCTTTATGATGAAACAAGTCTCCAAATACAAAAACTAGAGGAGAAACTAGCTCAAGAAGAGGAGATATTGGAACAAAGAGTGAAAAACATTGAGAAGAATAGATCACAAATGTCCAAAATGTTTCAAAAATTTCCAGGTCAAAATCTAAATATTGAGCCAATTGATGTAAGATCTCTTATCGAACGATCAGACATACCAGCTCTCCTCTCACAAATAGAGATGATGAAACAATTTCAAGAAAAGAGACAACAACATTATGTGCCTTCACATCAAGAACAAGAAGGTGTTTACTATCAATCAGATTTTCAACCATCACAACCAATTGTTCAACAGCTCGAACATTTCCAACCAACACAACCAATGGTCCAACATATACAACCAACACAACCAATGGTCCAATTTCAACAATATGTCCAACCAACTATACAATGTCAACAAATGGTTCAACCAATGGTGGAATATCAACAAGTTCAATCAACATATCAATGTCAACAACCACAACCAAACATTCAAAAACAAAGGTTGCAACACACACCGACCCAAGTTTCAAACATGTCGAAACAATTGAACCAAGTCCAATATCAAAACATGACATCAAACCAAAAACAAGTTCAAATTCTAGATCCAATCATGTCAAAACCTCGAAAGAAAGGTGGCTTTATTGCAATGATCTTAAGGAAATTACCAAGTGAGTTTATTGAGGAAGATCAAGATAATACACTTATGTCTAGCAATGCCTCATCCCTCGCAAATAAATTGACTCTCCAGTGGCATCTATCCCTACACCTTTAGAAGTTTCACAAGAACCTTCTATATTGTCCTCATCAAACAATACACCCATAATTGATTACCAAGATAATCCAATTCATGATGCACATCCTTGTTATGTTTCGGAAATACTAGACCCCATGCCACCATGCACTTTATTGCCATTACCTATTTTAGAGGACCCAATTCAAAGTCCCTCTTCCTCATGTTCAAGCATTGATTCATTGCCAGAATCCATCACAAATGTTCAAAGTGCATTTCCTTCATCCCAAAACATTGAGCCCTTGTCAGAATCCTCCATGCATATCCAAAGTCCAACCCCATGTCAAGAGGATAATTTAGAGCATGAAGAAAGATGTCTTAAAACAGATCAAGATCACAATCTCGAAACCTTATCATCCCATCCAATTGTTGACCAAGATCCCATGTTCCCAGACACTCATGATGATTCCCCTATTCTTGTCCATCCTATCCAAGATCCTATTGATACTCCATTCCCCAAGCAAGATCAAGATATCCCAGTCCATCCAATCCCAAACGATCCCCTTCCATTTCATGAAAAAAATGTCCTTTCAAATCCCATTGACATTGCACTTCCTAAGAAAGATCAAGATATCCCTTCCATCCTTTTCGATGATCCCATTGAAAGTCAAGAGTAAAGCACCTTTAAAGAGGATTCCAATGATCTTCCTCCTTGTCAAGATCAAATTATTCCTTCAGATCCTGCACAAGATCCACTTGTTCCTCCATCTCCTTTTCCTAATCTAGCATATCCACTCCAAGATCACATTTCTTTTGATGATCCCATTATTCCTCCCATTCCATCTCTTGAAGAGCCTGTCATTGAACCATGTCCACTACACAATCCTAGTCCCTCTCATGATCCTAATCCCCCTCATGATTCTAACGTGTCAGTGCAAGATGTTCATGAACCCTTGACATGCATAATGGGTTCTTCCACTTTGGTGCAATCTGATCCACTTCAAGATCTCATTATTTCTCTCATATCATATCCACCTCATAATGGACTCGCGTCTTCTTCCCAAAGAAAAAAGTATCCTACAAGTCAAGATATTCATAAAGGCAAAGGAGTAGACCTTCATAAGCAAGAATCCCTTTATGTCAAAGAAGATCTTAAGGGTCATGTCTACACAATTCACTCTCAAGACGTTGGTATCCCTCCATCACAATCAAAACGTACACCTTCCCCATCATCCCTTCCATCCATCTTAGGTCCTTATATCCCTTCATCCTCTACGCAAGGTCAGCAAAGGCACACATTCTTGAGTAAATTTCATCAATCCAAAATAAGTCCATTTCATTCATATCCATCCATGCATTCCTTTCCTCCTCCAAGCAATTTGGATGCCAAGTATAAATGCCATAAGTCTAGCAATCCACATGTATTCAAGGATCAACATGTCCAATATAATTGAGATGTCAAAGCAAAGAACAATATGATCTATAAAGAAAAAGAAATATCTAAAAGGCCACAAAGGCCCACTGAGCAAAATAAAGCAAAGTCAAAATATATATGGGTTCCTAAATCCCTTGGGCAAGCCATGCACTCCAAGGAACCACAAAAGCATGAAAAATCAAAAACCATGTGGATCCCTAAGCAGCTTCTTGAAGCACAAAAAAAAAAATCCAACTTGGCATCCAAATTTGCTATTTCTCCATCCAAACCTCTCAAATTTGTTCCTCCATTGCCTTCTTCATCCATTTTGGGCCCTTATGTCCCAAAATCCATAGCTATTCCTCCATCCAAATCTCACAATCTGAGACCCATTTTTCCTCCATCAGTCCATCACCCCTCAAGGTGTGTGCCAATGTTGATCTTACCTTCATTTCCATCCACTCAAGCCCAATTCTTCCAATACCCTATCCATTATCTAATGCATATTTTCCATCCTTCGACCCCTTTGATCTCATCCTTTGCATAAATCCTTTCCTTAGTTTCATCTCATTTTCCATGTCCTCATCCTACCAACGTCTTTGAGCATGCTTTTAAAGGTCATGGTCCATTTTTTTCAAGGCTACTATCCAAACAAAAAGACGCTTGATTCCTTCTTCCATCCCCTATCATGTGTCCATCTTCTATTGAAAAAGTCAAAAAAAAGTGAAAAATCAAAAAAAAAAAAAAGACAAAAGAAAAAAAAAGTAAAGGAAAAATAATTCGTCCACTGGTGAAAACCTGGCAAACAGGCGCCTTGGGCAAGTACCGTGATGAAAACCTGGCAAACAGGCATCATGCGTAATTTATGAACTTCTTGCACACCGTACTTGGGGGCAGGTTTTATCCTATCATATCCTTTTGTCCTTCATTGTTTCATTATCCTATCGAACCCCTGTCATTACCCTTCATATCCTATTGCCCTTCATTATCCTATCATACCATGTCATTACCCTTCATATCCTATTGTCCCTCCTGTCATTACCTTTGATCTTGACAAGGCTGACGATCATCATGAGCATCATGCATCTTGTTTGCAGCTTTCAGTCTCTCATAGCTTTTGGTATTTATCCATTTGCTTATTATAACCTTTCATCCATATTCCCTAGCTTATTGCAACTTTCTGCCACTATCCCTTAGCCTATCCCGACCTTCAGTCCATGTCCCTTATCCATTCTTGGTCTTGCTTATCCTATCCATATCTTATCACTATCCATACACTCTTTTTCATACCTTGATCTTGATCTGACATAAGGACGCAAAATTTAAACATGGTTTCAAAAACCTTTTGACATGTCCCTCATGCCATGTTCCTGCTTTACATTGTCATATCCAGTCTCTTGTCCCATCACGCAATAGCCCTTGAAAATTGCATCCATATTGTCTCCATAATAAAAGGCCTTTGTCTTCCCTCTATCCACCAACATTTCAGCAAGATTGTTTATCCACCTATCATATTCCTTGCCTTGCTAGACACTGGGGGCAAAATCATAAAAATCAAAAAATGTCTTGAAATAATTCTAAAAAAAATTGAAAAATGTCCTGAAAAAAAATCTCTTAAAAATTGAAAAATGTCCTGAAAAAATTCAAAAAAATTGAAAAATGTCCTGAAATAAATCCCTAAAAAAGTCATAAAAAGTCTTGAAAAATGAACACAAATTTTTTTTTTCAAAACATTAAAATCCAAAAAACAAGCATTTTGCAATAAATGATCCCTTTTGTGCATAAGACAAATCACCGAGCATCCCTCCAATGACACGCAATCGCGCATTGTGCTTTACTGAAATCATGCATAAATAGATGAACTTTTCAATCAAACCAGACATTCAAACTGATCAACATTGTCATATCAATCAACCTCAAAATCATTTGTCCTTGTCTCTACTATCATGGGTCTTATACAGGTTGTGGTATACTCGAAACCAGACTATGTCCTGTCTTAGACGGGGTACCGCATGTCCTGAAACCAGACAGCATGATCGTCCTATCAGCACTTTCAACTTTTGACAATGAAGATCAAGATGTTTGTTTGATTTGTTGGAATTAGCGAGTCTTATCATTTATTGATTTATCTTCCATCATGTTCCTATGTTGCTCGATGATGTCACTGAGTGATTTAGAGTGACCGGGATGGTTCATGGTCCCTTTCTTTTTTTGTTGTTGTGATTGCTGTTTGTCTGCAATGTGTCTGTCTTTTGCAAAAAGGGTTGCATTTCAGCTCTGGCCTTCAATGCCATGATGCTCTGCATCCGCTTTGCTACATTAAAATAAAGGTTCTCATCTACAAAGTGCATTACTGAAAGCAAGTTTTCCTTCATCTCTAATTGTCCTCTGTCTAATTTCTGCTTGCTAACATTTCTTCCGTCAGTCTTGTCAATATGTTTGCTCCTATCATTTTCTATCATTCTTATCGATCAATTGGCCTCTTTTCTGGACATTTCCGACCAATTCCTCGAGGGGGCATGCATATGTCATTATTATTGTCTGGGGCATTTTCATTACTGTTCTTTGAAACAATGCTTAAAATCGCATTGTCTCAAAGAGGGGCAAAATGTAGACACCTAAAAATGGTCAACGCTTGCGGGATCATACTTTAACATTTGCGCATTGCCTCATTTTAGGTTTTTGCGTCGCATTAACATTTCTTCTATGATTCACACTTGGTTTTTATCATTTACGAGCATCGAGTCCTTCTTCTACATTCTTCAGTTGTCTCGCTTTCGAATTTGGTCTTGTCGATAACAATCTTCATTCATGATTTTGGTCGATCCTTGTCCTCTTGTCAATCTTGTCAATTTTGCGATTGATTTGTCATCGATCCTTGTCCTCTTTGATCATGTCAATTGGCGCATATCAATTTGGTCTCTTTGTCAATATTGGTCAATTTGTCGATCAATCTCAATTGTTTATCAATCAAATCAATTCAAAATCATGGTCGAATCGACATCAAATCAATTTTATATCAAGACCTAATTGTCGTCCTTGCATTTCTAATTTAACCTTGTTTGTCATTTTCTCTCCATTTTCCCTCTAGGTTAAATAATTTATTTATTTATCCTAAGTCTTCTTGTCACAATTAAATGTTTATTTAATTGGCTAATTAATTCCTCCTATTTTTGTAAATTAATTAGTTAATGAGAAATTATTAATTAATTTACCTAATTTGCATCAATTTTCTAATTTCCAAGTCATTATTTCCAACCTAATTTTCTAATTTCTCCTAAATTCCTAAATGTCTATTTCTATTTCAAAATCTTGTCATAAGTCCTTGCATAGCAATCTATCATAAATTGTCATAAATCGTCATAAATCCTTGCATAGCAATTTGTCATACACATGTCATAATTTTGCTATTCTTGATTTGAATTTCCATTTGAATCATTATCATGCTAATTTGATCATTTCTCCAATTTATCTATAAATTGGATGAATTTCTTCAATCAAACCCCTTGATTCTTGACCCCTAATCAGATTATTGAATTTCTAATCAATCACGCTTCGAGTACTTTAGAGCAATTTTCTTACCTACTTGCTTTCAATCATGATCATGCACTAGTAGGTGAGATCCACAACAAAGACTATTTGGAGAGGAAAGAAGAACAATGGAGCCGCATGAAGGAAGCATTCAGATCCACATTTGGTTTGCATAATCTTTAGTTTTGAATGTTTTATTTTCATGTCTTTATTGAGTGTGTTTAGGATAGATCATTGCAATTGTGCTTTCATGATTGAGCTAATGATTAGTATGTTTATAATGTTTGTGATGATTTCCGATTTCCTAACGTACAATATTTACTTCCAAAAATTCTGAAATATTTAACAGTAGGTGTATGTCCAAACCATAATTCATAAGGGGTCTTACTGGTTTCACCTTTGATGTGAACTCTATTGAATGTGTAGACTGATGTACTCATTGCTTCTCTCCAATAAATGTGAGGCAATTTGGCTTCCATCATCATAGTTCTTGCTACATCCAAAATGGTTCTATTCTTCCTTTTCACTACTCCATTCTGTTGAGGAGTCCGGGGTGCAGATAATTATCTCCTAATTCCATTTGTCTCACAATAACTATTAAATTAATGAGAAGTAAACTCACTATCTTGATCTGATCTCAGACATTTGATTTTCAATCTACTCCCTAAGAAAAGTCACCCACATCATTCTAGAATAATCATCAATTATCAACATGAAGTATATATCACCTTGAAAGCTTCTAGTCCTTGTTGGACCACATAAGTCATTGTGAATCAAATCAAGCACATCATTAGATTTATCAAGCATGCTCTTAAAAGAAGTTCTAACTTGCTTTCCAAATTGACATTCCTTACATACCGGATTATGAGGCTTTATAATCTTAGGTATATCTCTAACTGCCTTTGTTTAATTGATCTTAACAATACAATCAAAATTAACATGACACAACCTCTTATGCCATTACCAACTCTCATCAATATGAGCAATCAAACATGTCTTATTACCCGTATTCAAGTGAAATATATTACCTCCAGTTTGAGTACCGGTTGCAATCTTGAAACCAGTTTTGTTAATGATTTTCCATTTTCTATCTTTAAAATGAAGTTGGAAACCCTTGTCCACCAATTGAACAACACTTAAAAGATTATGATTTAAACCTTTGACATAATAGACATTATCAGTATTATGCTTTCCATCCAGAGAAATAATACCTCTACCTTTGATCATACATGCTTTGTCATCTCCAAATCTGACTTGACTGCCATTGTATTCTTCCAGGGACAATTTTTTTTTTATCTCCAGTCATATGATTTGAGCATCAACTATCAATTACCCATTCATCCTTGTCTTCAACTTTTTCTACCAGGGCCTTTTCTTCATTCTCGCTAGCCAGTTCCAATTCATCTTCTTTTAAATCATAGAACACCCATTCCTTTCCATTGTCGGATCCACTAGTAGAGTCTGTTGTCGGTTCATCCTCAAAGTCATCACTTACTCCTTCCTCATCTACTATGTAGCATTCTTTTATTTTCTTGAATCTATATCTATTCTTATTAGGCTTAAATGATTTCTTAACTCTTTCTTCAAATCTTGCATTCCTTTCAGGACATCTAGATGCAAAACTACCAATATTATTACATGCAAAACATTTAAAAGGTGTTTTTCCTTCATACTTCATGTCGGTCCTTTAGGTACTCTTCTAGAAAATAAGGCTTCAAGTTGCTCAAATTCTTCATCCTCTTTCCGCATATCTACCAATTCTTTTTCATATAAGGTATTCCAATCAATTTTATCGGTAGATGATGATGCATGAAAAGAAGGTTCAAACTTTGTAGCTCTAGAAGGTTCAAATTCTCCAAGCTCAAGAGAAGATAATTTCCCAATCAGAATGTCTTTGTTAATTGAAGTGTTTGCCATTGTTCTCAATTCATTAATTGTAGTTGCCTTCATCTTGTAATTTGGTGGAAGGGCTCTCAAGACTTTGGAAACTATTTCATCTTCACTCAAAGATCCCCCACAACATTGAATTCCCATGACAATCTCATTTACTCTTTCCACAAATATAGCAATTCTTTCATTATCTTCCATCTTCAAGTTCTCATACCTTATCGGTTAACCATCAAGTTTATCAATTTTGATAGTAGGATCACCTTCATTCAGAGTTTGCAATTTATCCCACATAACCTTTGCCGATGATTTATCAGTCAATCCCATGGTTTGTTGATCAGTAAGTGCACACAAGAGGGCTTCTCTAGCTCTGCAATAATTTTTAATATTCTTGTCCAGGTCTGCAGGAGCATGGTTGCCAGATGTCGGATCATAAGGTGTATATCCTTTCTTAGTGATCTCCCAAATATCCTTTCCAATACATCTAAGATGAGTCTCCATTCGGATTTTCCATATCCCATAATTTGTTCCATCAAGCTTAGGGATTTCTCTTCTGAAAATAGTTGTAAGTGGATTTGAAGTATTAGCTTCCATAGGATCTACCTCAAGCGGTTAAGCTTCTACAAAAGAGGACCAAATCTCTGATATCAATTGTTAGGATAATCGATGGACAACTAAGAGGGGCGGGGGGTGAATCAGTTGTCAACATATTATATTAATCAAACCACTTTATAACCTTTAACCGGAGCACATAAACATTGAATAACGGAATAGAAAAAATAGATACCGGTAAGCAATAAAACTTAAGAATGAAATAGAGAATTAACACAATGCAACCATACCACATAACATCATGATTTGTACGTGGAAAACCTGGTAAAGGGAAAAGCCACAGTGGGAAGCCTACCCATAGTCAGATGATACTTCTATAGTAAGTATGTGATACAATGAGAGGCCTACACATATAGGAAGGCACACTTCCTAGAGTGTACTGCTCATTACAAAAGAGTCTAACTAACTATAGAGAGGTTACAACCACCTTAAGATAATTGGACAACAATCTAGAAGAATGAACTCCCAGGGATGGCATCTACCATGCCTGATTACAGTCTCGGTTAAGCTCAATACTGGAGGCCTTTGACCTCTTACTTAAATCCAGTTCGATCACCTATGATCGACCAAATCTCCTTTGCATATGATATTTGATTCCATGACACCCAATCTACAATGAGATCTTACATCAATTTATACAAACCCTAAGGCCTAAACCAATTAGGTCGGCCACCTAAAAGATATTACAATAATATCATTATGTACATCCATATTACAATGATATGCCATGTCGGATTTAGACAAAAACAACAATAACCAATCCATAAAATATCCCGGTAACGTGTACAGAACAGGTTAACATGATATTGGTCCATAACCTAGATAGGTACTAGACCTAATCTAGGTCCACCATGCCAAAGCGATGTCTCCAATTAGTCAAGAAATGATCAAGGATCACCTTCTACATCCTGAATTCCATCTAGAAGCCGCACCAACACCACTTGCACATCATGTTAAGGATTCTTTGTGAAAGCTCTGTCTATAAAACCTTAAACCCTTATGAGTAACATGAGATCTTCTACCGATAACCAAAACCTGTCTGTCGGTAATCAACCAAAAAAGCTAGTGTTGACATCAATGACAAAATATCAATGCAACACATAATCAATTCGTCCATATTGCCAATAGGGTAGACACATCTGCCGGAGTGGGAGCAGATCTAGAAGCCATCACAATTCAGAAAAGTAGCATGAAAAATAGAGAAAATACCTCTCAACCTAAGCTGGTGAAAACCTTTGAAAATCCACTCAGAAAATACTGGAAATCACTAGAAAATGCTCTTAATTGCCTTGATTGCCTTAAACTCGCTCTGCTTCACTATGAGTGTTGTGTAATAAAAAATGAAGTAACTTATCCTTTTATCCTATGACACCCTAATTCCTTATTGACATTAATGCATGTCGGCATATCATACCAGATTGAAAATCTATTATCTCAGCATTGGTTGTTCTCTAAACTAACTTCACCAAGATCTAAAACAATCTTTTAGACCACTACCGGGGGTAATGCAAAATTTGTCATTCATTTCGCTCCCCCTAAGGCTAATGCATTAGTTACTGGATGTGTTTCCTATCAGTGCAGGAACATTCTACTCTATCGATTAAGTAACCGGTGAATTTTCCTCTATCGGCTGATCATCAAATTTCCTAACCCACTGTTTAGCATGAACTTGTTGGATTTCATCAACCTTTTTCTTTCCCTTCTCATTAGATATGTCATTACCTTCCGGTGTATTCTTGCTTCTACAATATTTAGCAATGTGTCCTATTTTGTTGCATGCATAGCAAGTAATATTGTTCTTCTGAATTGCCTTGTTGAGTTCTTGACTATTCTTTGACCTACATTGATTAGCCATATGTCCAAAATTTCCACATGCATGACATCTTACATTCATTCTACAATGTTTTGTCCTATGATCATGCTTTTTAAAATTTGTACACTGATTGGGAACTACATTATTATTCTGATTTGCTCAATTCTTGCATTGACTTTCTCTATGACCAAGCTTATTACAAACAAAGCATCTACCATTAAATTTGTGTGCATTGGGTTTCCTTACTGGTGATTTCAGATTTTGGTTGTCTAGTAGATTCCCTTGATTTGTAGTACCTGAGCTTTCTACATGCTCAAATCCAAGACCTCTAGTGTCTCCAATGTCTCTTTGATCCTTTAGTAATTCATCAAGCCTTGCAGAACTAACCTTGAAATTTTCTTTGTATTCATTTGCAACATCCAGATCACTTCTTAGGATTGTCACCATTCTTTCTAGCTCTTGCTCATTGTTTTGTGATTGTACCTACTCATTTCTCAACACATCATTCTCATGAGCTAGCCTAATGTATTCCTTAGATATGTCTTTCAGATATATAGAAAGATTTTATTCATTCTTCTTCCATTCTTCAATTTCATTGGACATCCTCATGGACATGGCTTTCATCTCATTCTTCATGACATTATTCTCCTGACTTAGCTTTTGATATAATTTCGTAAGGGCATTCTTCTCTTCATCATCAAGATTTTGTAAAATTTCCTTTCTTTTAGCTTGAGCAGATGATAACCTCTCTTGCAGGGTAAGGATGAATTCCTTTTCAGAATTCAACTCAACTTGCAGCTTCAAGTTCTTCAACCTTTCAACATCATAGTCTTCAAGTGCTACTTCAATTTCCTTCTATAGACTCATCTCCATGTATTTTGGATACATGATCTTCCTCAAGCTATTAGAATTATTCTAAGGTCTAATTCCAATTGTTGGAATCCAAGAACACTGAGAGGGGGGGGTTGAATCTGTGTTTTATCGGATATAATAATTTTATCCTTATTAACAAATCCACTTAATAACTGGTATACATAAAAGAAAGTAACAACAAGTAATATCAATGAAACCACATGAATCAACACCATAACACAAAGATTTATATGTGGAAAACCTCAAAGAGGAAAAACCATGCTGGGATTGGAGACCCACAATAACCATCCATTGGCCAACTGAATAAATATTACAAGAGGGGCCTGCACATGCAAGAAGGCACACTGCTCATCACAAAAGGAGCCTCACTAACTACAGATCTAGAGCACTGGGTTACAAACAAAAACTAAACTCAGAATGAGCATCTGTTATGTTGGATGAATTTCGACTAAAGCGTTGTCTATATTGGTTATACTGTAACCTTCCTTACTGGTAGCTTAGATCGCTTTCCAAACCTCTAGAAAAATAATCAAGATCGATTGCAGATCATTACATTCACATTCTATCGATCAAGATCTCACTCATATACCATCACATAACCTATCGTGTCTCTTATCTATCATATCCTCAAAATGACCTAACCTAGACTGACTTATATACCCAATTACATGAATAAACACAAATATCTTATGGCGGCTTACAACCATATTACTGTTGGAATTATGGATGAATTGATTATGTGTTGCATTGATGTTTTGTCATTGATATCAACACTAGCTATTATGGTTGATTACTGATAGACATGTTTTGGTTACCGATAGACGATCTAGTGTTACTAGCAGAACAGACTATTTGTTGGACACTTCTGGCATGTTTGGATCAGTGAAGTATGTTTGTTTTCATGTGTTATATGCTCCATGAGTGTGTTTTGGTCAGTTGGTATTGTCTTGGTAATCAGATGCTATCATACACTCTGGTAAACCCTTACCAGCATGGGTTTAAGGCTTTACCAACAGAGCTTTCATTGAGGAATCATGACAGGATGCATAATTGGTGTTGGTACAACTTCTTCATGGATTCTAGAATTTTGAAGATGTTCTTTGATCATGCTTCAACTTCTTGAAGACATTGCTTTGGCGTGGTGGACCCATAATAGGTCCGGTACCTATCTAGGTTATGGACTGGTATCATTCTAATGTGTACTCTACATGTTATTGGGATGTTTAGAGATGATTTATGGATTTGTTATTATTGTGTTGGTCTTAAGACGACATGGCATATCATTGTAATAAGGAATTATGTAATGATCTTATTGTAATATCTTTTAGGTGGCTGACCTAATTGGTTTAGGCCTTAGGGTGTGTATAAATAAGAGGTAGAAACTCTTTGTAATGTATCATGGTTTATGGAAAGGTCATGGTCAAGGAATGTAATGTGTGAATATTATAATATCATTTAGGTAGAGGAGTTGGTTGATCATTGGTGATCGAATTGGATTCAGAAGAGGATTTAGACCTTCAACATTGAGCTTAATTGAGACTGTAATTAGGCATGGTAGATGCTATTTCTGGCAGTTCACTCTCTTGGATTGTTGTCCATTTGTCTTGAGACTGTTGTAGCCTCTCTTTAGTTGGTGACTCTTTTATAATGAGCAGTACACTGTAGGTAGTGTGCCTTTCTACATTTGCAGGCCCCTCATTGTATCACATACTTTCTGTAGAAGTATCATCTGACTATGGGTAGGCTTCCCACTGTGGTTTTTTCCTTTTTGGGTTTTCCACATACAAATCATGGTGTTATGTGGTATGGTTGCTTTACATTGATTATCTAGTGAATTGTTAACTTGTATTGTTTACCGATATCTGATCCTACCGGCATCTGTATGTGCTTTACTGGTACTTGATTTGTTTAAGTTTGTATTGTGGATTAAAAGTTATAATCTGTTAACAACTGATTCACCACCCCCCCCCCTCTCAGTTGTTCACCGATTATCCTAACAATTGGTATCAGATCTTTGGTCCTCTTTTGCAGAAGCTTAACCACTTGAGGTAGATCCTATGGCAACTAACACTTCTAATCCATCAGAAACTATTTTTACAAGAGAAATCCCTAAGCTTGATGGAATAAATTATGGGATATGGAAAATTTGAATGGAGACTCATCTTAGATGTCTTGGCAAGGATATTTGGGAGATCACTAAGAAAGGATACACACCTTATGATCTAGCATCTGACAATCCTACTCTTGTAGACTTGGATAAGAATATTGAAAATGATTGCAGAGATAGAGAAGCCCTGTTGTGTGTACTTACTGATCAGTAGATCATGGGATTGACTGATAAATCATTGGCTAAGGTTATGTGGGACAAATTTCAAACTTTGAATGAAGGTGACCCTACTGTCAAAATTGCTAGACTTGATGGTTACCAGGTAAGATATGAAAACTTGAAAATGGAAGATAATGAAAGAATTGTTGTATTTATGGAAAGAGTAAATGATATTGTTATGGGAATTCAATGTTGTGGAGGATTTCTAAGTGAAGATGAAATAGTTTCCAAAGTCTTGAGATCCCTTCCATTGGCTTACAAGATGAAGGCAACTGCAATTAATGAGTTAAGAACAATGGCAAACACTTTAGTTAATAGAGACATTCTGATTGGGAAATTATCTGCTTTTGAGCTTAAAGAATTTGGATCTTCTAGAGCTATAAAGTCTGAACCTTCTTTTCATGCATCATCATCAACATCTACCAACAAAAGTGATTGGAAAGCCCTATATGAAAAAGAATTGGAAGACATGAGAAAAGAAGATGAAGAACTTGAGCAACTTGAAGCCTTATTTTCTAGAAGAGTACCTAAAGGACCAACTGGAAGTAAGTATGAAGGAAAAGCACCTTTTAAATGTTTTGCAAGTAATAAGATTGATCATTTTTCATCTATATGTCCTGAAAGGAATGCAAGGTTTGAGGAAAGAGTTAAGAAATATTTTAAGCCTAACTAGAATAGATATAGATTCAAGAAAAGTAAACAATGCTACATACCATATGAGGAGTAACTGACGACTCTAGAGATGAACTGGCAATGGAAAAGAATGGGTGTTCTATGCTTTGAAGGAAGATGAACCAGAACCGGCTATCAAAAATGAAGAAAAGGCCCTAGCAGCAAAAGTTGAAGATAAGGATGAATGGGTAATTGATAGTGGATGCTCACATCATATGACTTGAGATAAAGGGGAATTTCTGTCCCTATAAGAATACAATGGCAGTCAAGTTAGATTTGGAGATGACAAGGCATGTATGATCAAATTTTAAAGATAGAAAGTGCAAAATCATTAACAAGACTGGTTTGGAGATTGCAACCAGTATTCAGACAGGAAGTAATATCTTCCACTTGAACACTGGTAATAAGACATGCTTAATTACTCATATTGATAAGAGTTGGCTATGGCATAAGAGGTTGTGTCATGTTAATTTTGATTGTATTGTTAAGATCAGTTCAACTAAGGCAGTTAGAGATATACCTAAGATTATGAAGCCTCATAATCCGGTATGTAAGGAATGTCAATTGGGTAAGCAAGTTAGAAGTTCTTTTAAGAGAATACATGATAAATCTAATGATGTGCTAGATTTGATTCACACTAACTTATGTGGTCCAACAAGGACTAGAAGCTTTCAAGGTGATAGGTATTTCATGTTGATTATTGATGACTATTCTAGAATGATGTGGGTGACTTTTCCAAGGGAGAAGTATGAATCTTTTGAGAAATTCAAGATCTTTAAAGTGAAGGTTAAAATTGAATCTGGATTGAAAATCAAATGTCTAAGATTAGATCATGGTGGCAAGTTCACTTCTCATGAATTTAACAGTTATTGTGAGACAAATGGAATCAAGAGACAACTATATGCACCTAGGACTCCTTAGTAGAATGGAGTAGTTGAAAGAAAGAACACAACCATATTGGATGCATCAAGATCTATGATGATGGAATCCAAATTGCCACATATCTAATAGAGAGAAGCAATGAGTACAACAGTCTACACATTCAATAGAGTTCACATCAAAGGTGAAACCGGTAAGACCCCTTATGAACTATGGTTTGGACATACACCTACTGTTAAATATTTTAGAATTTTTGGAAGTAAATACTATATCAAAAGAGATGATTCAATTGGAAAGTTTTATCCTAGATGTGATGGAGGGATATTTCTTGGTTATTCAATTCAGAGAAAATCATATAGATGTTATAACAAAAGATTACAGAAAATTGTGGAGAGTGCTAATGTGAAAGTGGATGAACATAAATAATTCTAGATCATATGATAGGGAACCAACAATGCCTCAACTGGTACAGGAAACTGAGACAGTTATAACGGCACAATCAAAAATTTAACTGTGACTGATGATCAGAGAAATGAGCCTGAAGTTCAGAAGACACCGAGGTATGTAAGATTAAATAATTCTGAAGATCAAATTATTGGAGATAGGAACAAGGGAGTTATGACAAGAAGAAAACTGGCAAATGAAGAGGTATGTCTTATTTCTCAAATTGAACCAACAACTGTTATTGAAGCTTGTAAGGATAAATATTGGTTAAAGTCTATGGAAGATAAATTAGATTAGATAGAGAAGAATGAAACTTGGTCTTTAGTTCCCCGGCCTAAAAATAAGAATGTTATTGGAACTAAATGGGTTTATAGGAATAAACTAAATAAGGATGGTCAAGTTGTAAGAAACAAAGCTATATTGGTTTGTAAAGGATATTCTCAAATGGAAGGAATTGATTATGGTGAGACATTTGCACCTATAGCTAGAATTGAAGTTGTTAGACTATTTCTTGCCTATGCATCTTACAAGAACTATAAGGTTTATCAAATGGATGTTAAATGTGCATTTTTGAATGGTGAGCTTGCAGAAGAAGTTTACATTGAGCAACCTGATGGATTTTCACTGACAGATGATAAAGATATGGTTTGCAGATTGAAGAAAGCTTTATATGGTTTGAAATAGTCTTCTAAAGCTTGGTATGCAAGGTTGGACAAATATCTTTTGAAGCTTGGTTTTACTAAAGGCAGTGCTGGTAGTAATTTATATTATAAGATCATTGACAATGATATTCTGATTATTGAAGTATTTGTTGATGATATCATTTTTGGAGGAGAAGATAAATTGTGCATGGAATTTGATAACAACATGAAGAATGAATTTGAATGTCCATGATTGGTGAGATAAAAAAATTATTAGGTTTGTAGATTACTCAAATTGACAAAGGCATTTTTATCTGACAAACTAAGTATTTGAGGGAATTGTTGAAGAAGTTTGGTATGTATAATTCCAAACTGGTAAGTACTCCTATGGCGACAAGTGAGAAATTATCTATCAAGGATACTTCTACACCGGTAGTATAAGTCTATGATTGGTGGTCTATTATATATAAGTCAGACTAGACTTGATATTATGTCATGCCCAAACTTTTTGGGCAAAAATGGAATAACAATTTTTTTTTAAAACATAAAAATACTAAATACTCTAATGTTTGAAATGGAATAAATTAGTTTTGTCTTAACTAAAGGTTAACTCAGGATTAAATAGAATGGTTTCCTAAAGTTGATTTAATCAACTCCATCATTATAGTGTCAACATTTAAGATAGACTAATTATTCCCCAAGAGGGTCGCCACCACTTGATTAATTAATTCAACTAAATTAATTAATTTCCCCTAATTAAAATACTCCATTAATAAATCAAAAGATATTAATTATCTCAATAGTATTTAAATACTCAAGGGCTAAATAAAATAACGTTAACTCATATTAAAAAAAAATAATTGAGCAAACGCGAATACACTTTTAAATTAGACTAATTAAGTTAACCAAATTGAAATAATATTTGATTAATAAATTAATTTTATATTAAAGATGTATTTTAATTTCCTCTAGATATTAAATATCAACTATTGACCTAATATGTTTAAATAAACATTTTACTTTTTAATAGAACCCAATACTTAAATTTACAAAAGAGATTTTAACTTAACTTCAATATATATATATAAAGAAACATGGTTTTTATTTAAGGATAATATTCCCAAAAATTAATTGTAGAAATACTTTCCTATTTATTTAATTAAATACAAATGGGTTCTACCCATTTCAAATTCAAAAGGGATTTCCCCCTCATTTTT
The DNA here is from genome assembly GCF_030272615.1 of Cryptomeria japonica. Lineage (NCBI taxonomy): Eukaryota > Viridiplantae > Streptophyta > Pinopsida > Cupressales > Cupressaceae > Cryptomeria > Cryptomeria japonica. The sequence goes on along the minus strand of NC_081406.1, from coordinate 418,640,010 downwards.
TATTTATATTAATAAAATATTTTGAACCCTAGGGTTGAGTAGACTCTATAACTAAAATCCCTTTTTTCTTTTTAAAATTCTCTTTATCAAGCTAACCCTAACCTGAAATTAGGCTAGGGTTGCTTGTTCTTTATTTTTTTGTGTATGTGTGTGCAGGTGATGGGGGTTAACCAGGGCCAAAGAGATTTGGGGAGGCCGAAGGGAAGAGAAGGCAGACTGAAAGGGAGGCCATGGGGGTTGAAGTTGGAGGCGACGACCACTGTGGGTGCCCACCCATAGGCACGACCACAACCCACAGTGGTGGTTGCGGGCGCCCTGTGGGTCATGGCCCACAGTGCAGCTCGAGCCGCCCTGTGGACGCACCCATAGGGAGCTCGCATGCATCCATGGTTAATTTCTTTTTTTTAATATATATATTTTTTTCAGTTTCAAAATCATTAAAATATATATATATATATATATATGATTGTGTGAAGATGCAGATTTATATGGAATGAACCAAAAATATAAATTACCACATATTTCATTTTTAGAATATAATATATCAAAAATATATATATATATATATTGGAGAATATATATATATATATATATATATATATATATATATATATATATGTATATATATATGTATATACTTATATTATTAAATGACTCACTCAGCATTTCCTAACTTAGAGTAGGATATGATTAAATAAATAGAATAGAATAAATTTGCCTTCTATCTGTTGGTGCCCAAAACCACAAATTGGAAAACCAAAAGACTTGCCAAATCTTCAAGTAGTCCAATCAGCCTTGGCCAACGAATAGGGATGGTCTAAGACCAAATCCCTCTACACTTTAGGCTCCACTGAACCTAGGTGGGTGTGCCTCTTCCTCTCAAGCACAAAAGAGGTTATTTATAGTGGATTTAAACCTTTTAGCAAGTTTACACAACTGGCAAATTATTGTTCTGCAACTATGCTTTATTATGTGCTTTAAGTGAATACTTTTGAAAAGACATGAAAATGATTATGATTGTGAATGTATATTGAAAATGAAATTGCTTTCAGGACTTAAATAAAATCTACATAGATCAGTTCATATAGGATTTGGGAAGAACGTTTCTCTATCAAGGACCTTGAATGCATATAGATCAAAACCTTAAAAGATCAATAACAGACCAATGCCTCTATCTAGGGATATATATGACACTTTGTGGACAAAATATCTTATCAACTCAAGAGACAATTTCTAATCAACTATGAAGGTTCAGTATGCATTACACAAACAATAAGAACTCAATCTTTCACTTAATGCAACGGCATGTGAATCACATCATAGAAAATCTATAAATAGATTTATCAAGAGGACAAAGATAACTCATCAACACAAAAGTGTACACAATATTTGGAAAAAGAGATAGTGAACCTTGTATATTAATCTTCCAGAAATAATTGCATACATAAGCTGCACTTGTCAATACTTCATTACAGATTGCTTGCGCAAAATGATACTTGTTCTTCCTATAGACTTATCTAATACAAAATGATGTTCAATCCTTACAACATTATGATGTTCTTATGACTCCCCCTTTTTACATAAAAAATGACTCCCTATAATTATGTGAATCATAAGACATATATGAAAGGACACACCCTTGCATACACAAAAGGGAGTTACAAACAGTTTTCTTCCAAAGGACACACCCTTTGGTTTAATAAATAATTACAAATGAGAACCCTAAAAATACTAAATGATGCTTTAATAATGTGTCTTCTATTCTCCACCTCGATAAAATTCCTCAGCAAGTAATCATCATCCTCTCATTATTTCCTACACACAAGATAAGCCAATCAAATTCTTTAATTTTGAAAATTAAATATACTCAACCTTATATTTTGGTAAGTCGATTATCTTTGTATAAATACTTGTTTAAAATAGTCTAATAAAACCAAAGTATTTATGTTTTAAGAAAATAAAGTTGCAAATATAATATCCATTTATAAAAAATAATACTTTACCCTAAGATGTATATTCAAGGCATTCATTCAAATATAAATAAATTTTATCTTTAATGCATGTTCAAATAATACGTAAAGGAGAGAATATACATCCCTTTTATTATTTTTTAGGAATTGGTATTCTGACCATATTTCCTCCTTGTAGTCTGAGCTATACATTTAATTCTAATTTTTATTCTGCACCCCGCCATGTGTCTGCTTTTGGTTCATTCAAGGATCACCCTTTATCTTTCAGCCAAACTTCATCATCGGTGAGCTATTCACAGGTCTTATCAATTTTGTAGTTTCATCGATACCTTTTTATTTTTGATGGGACCATTGCTGATTTCTTCGATGAACTTCATTTTGATGAAACTGCTGCTTTTGGTGAGTCCCTTTTTTGATCCATCGCAGCCTAAGTTTGTTCAACTATTTCCCTTAACTATCTCATTCTACTGCCTGCCACTAGCGGTTAGTCACCAAGTCGTGATGGGTAACTGACGAGCAGTTTCCCATCGTGGTATAGCGACAAACATTAGATCTCTTTCAACTTGCTCACCCCTTAACCTTTCCAGAGTGGATCTCTCTTTTATTTTTCTATCCATGTCGCATGTCAATCTTTGGGTCACCCGCATATCTACCTCGACTACCACTGGACACCATCTGTCTTGCCATTTCATCTACCATTGGACCTAGGTTCTTCTTTTGTGCTCTACCATGTGGCACATCCTAGTTCGCTTGCAGATTCATCAGGATGACACATCATCTGCCACCTTGGCAGTCACTATGTCACAGGGGATATAGGTTGTACAACTTCATCTTGCAGTATAGCAATGGTTGTTGATCCACCTCGAACTTGTCTGCTTGTTAACCTCCCATTTTCTGCACATGCTTAGTCACCAATTCATGGGTTTAAACCAACGTGCATCTCTATCTTGTGGCACAGCGACGACCGCTAGATCCTGTATGATCACCATTTGATTAGTCAAAATTTCTTGATCTTTAGCCTCCATCCTTGCTAGTCTGTTGTAAAACTTTGGTTTCCTCAGGATATACGTGCATGTGGGGTCCACTGGCTTCAGCCTTCTTCACGCCAAAAGCCTTTTGTCTTTTGACAGTTATCATGCGGGCCACTTTGGACTTAAATGTTAAAAGAGCCTATCCCACAAACAATGTGGGATAAACGCTTTCCCTCTTCTAATGCAGTTCCATGAAAATTTCCAAAGCCTTTTCCACCATTCTATATGCGCAAGTTTAGGAATCTTGGCGATGCCAGTTAATCTTTGGACAACTCCATTTTCTTCAGTATGCTCCTACATATAAAACACCTGCAGTAAATGCTCGAGTGATAAGAAAAGGGGCATCTATATATAACACAAAGTATTTTGTAAAAATATGTGCTAACAATGGCTCTTTCTGGGGATGTATGTTCTCTTTAAGGACATAGCAAGATCCTAGTTATCTCTAGAAAGTAGACCAAAATGCAAATTGAAAACATATAACAGAAAACAAGAGAAAAACCTATATTACTATAATACAATAAATACTCCCTGATCATCAAGAGAAGAAATGCTTAAGGTATTGAGCATGAATTGGAAATTCCAGCACTTCTCCATCAGTATCCTACAAATAATATGATTTTTCTCCACCTTTTGCAGAGATGATATAAGGTCCTAGCTAGAGTGCATCAAATTTTCCATGTTTTCCTTTATCCTAGTCTTTGACATTCCATTTTAATACCCATTCTCCCTCCTCAAAATTTCTATCACAAGCCCTTTTATCATGTAAAGCCTTAACCATCTGTTGCCTCTGAATGTTTCTTTCCTGAGCCTCTTTTCTACATTCATCCAACTCAGCCAAAGCCACCAATCTATCCCCCATAAAGTTTACTTCCTCTAAAAATTCTTCTATAACAAATTTATAGACTGGGAGCAAATTACTCAAGGGTAATCTTTCTTCTTTGCCATATACACGCTCATATGGAGCAAATCCTGTGGACTTTTTTATTGTCACTCTATCAACCCATACTGATAATATCAATTTTGAATCCCAAGATCTTTTATTATTACCCAACATCCTTTTGATAATCTTCAACAAGTTTTTATTATTGGATTTTGCTTGTCCATTTCCTTGGGGATGGTAAGGTGATGAATAGGACAAAGTGATGCCATAGTTTTCAAATAAATTAGAGAATTCATTGGATCTAAAATGCATTCCATTATCTACCACAATTTTCTGAGGTACCCCAAATCTAATAAGAATGTTTTCCAAAAGAAACTTTATCACAACTTTGTTGGTATCCTGTCTTGTGGGAATGGTTTCAACCCACTTAGTAAAATAATCAATGGCCACCAAAATCCATTTATGCCCACTAGTAGATTTGTTTGCTATTTCCCCTATGAAGTCAATACCCCACATCTGGAATGGTTCTTCAGTATGCATGGGTCTGAGAGGAATGGCTCCATTATACTTAAGTTTTCTTGAGAACTTTTGGCATGCTTCACATTTTCTGATATAAGCATGACAATCCTTGAAAATTTGGGGCCAATAATAGCAGGCATTAAGAATTTTATGAGAAGTGGTTTTGGCTGAGAAATGGCCTCCACATACACCTTCATGTAAGTCCCTCAAGACAGCAAATGTTTGACACTCATCTAAACACAATAAGAGAATGCCATCTCTATTTTTCCAATATATATCTCCATTGAGTAAAACATACCTAGATGTTTGAAGCTTTAAAGTTCTTTTCTGATTATCATTCAAACTATCTGGACATTTCATGTATTTCAAGTAATATATAATATTTGCATACCAAGGACATCTCTCAGTGCTAATTTGTACATCTTTCAATTCTACCCGATTTACCCGTGTTGCTTCAAAATTGGATTATGCCATTAACTTTGCCAAACCCTGACCCCTTACCAACTTTGTGATTCGTAGGTCAATATTGAATTCTTGGATCTGGTTTATCCATCTGCATCTCCTTCTAGTAGTTTCTGATTGTCTGAAGATGTCTTTAATAGCAACATTTGGCACATATGCAATGACCGTGGCACCAACCAAATAGGGTTTGAAATATTTTATAGCTTCATAAGAGCATAAGCTTGTTTCTCATTTAAATCATAATTCAGCTCAGATGCTTGCAATGTTTTGCTAAAAAATTCCATTGGCTATTCATGGCCCTCATCATTCTTTTGTAACATGACAACAACAATAGTATGGAATGAAGCAAATGAAAACACTTGGAAAGGCTTAGAGAAAGCACATGATTTTAATACAAGGGCTTCCTTGATATCTCTTTTGATATTTACAAAGGCTTCAAGAGCTTCATTAGTCCATTTTATTTCAGCACCCTTTTTCAACATTTTATCAATAGGTTTTATGATCTCAGAGAAATTTGAAACAAATCTTCTTACAAAGTTAATTTGACCAAAAAAGGATTGAATTGCTTTTACTGTTTTTGGGATTTGAATTTTATCAATAGCAACAATCCTTTCTAGATCAATTCTCACACCATCTTTTGAAACATTATGACCCAACAATTTTCCTTCAATAACCCCAAAATGACATTTTTTTGGATTCAAAGATATGCCATATTCTAATGCTCTAATAAAAATCTTTTCTAAGTCATTACACTAATATTTTGCATTTTTAGAATAAGCAATCATATCATCTTGGTACACTGCTAAAATATGATCAATTAAACCTTCCAAGGCTACATCCATATCCCTCTAGAATGTAGCTCCTACATTTCTTAACCCGAAAGGCATCCTTGCATACACATAAGTGCCCCATGGTGTAGTAAAGGTTGTCTTGTATTTCTCTAACTCCTTGACCTTAACTTGGTTATAGTCTGAAAATCCATCCATCATAGATAGAAATTCATTTCCTGTAACCTTCTGAAATAGAGCTTCCATGTTAGGCAAAGCATAGTTATCCTTCAAAGATGAAACATTTAGATTTCTGAAATCTACACATAACCTAATATCACCATTTTTCTTTCATACTGGTACTAAGTTTGACAACCATGTTGAGTGCCTTATAGGCTCAATAATCCCTGCATTTCTCATTTTCATTAACTCGTCTATCATCTTAGGAGCCAAGGTAGGGTTTATAGGCCTTTCCTTTTGCCTGAAAGGTTTAGCATCCAGTTTTAATGGTACCTCATGCTGAAAAAGATCTTCTTTGTATGCTTTAAGGTCATCATATGACCAGGAAAAGACATGCCTATACTTCCTCAGTAAGTTTATCAATGTTGTTCTAATATTTAATGTAAGATTTTTTCCAATATATACTTCTCTTGGATTTCTCTCACTTCCGAAGTTTAATTTTTCTACACCTTCACACCCTCCTGAACTAGGTCTAAAACTAGTCTTGTCTTTATCATCAAACATTCTTTCTATCTCTACCAATCCCTTTAGGATTTTATTTGTCTTTAATTGCAATACCTCCTCCCCAAGTACTATCTTTGTACCATCCTTGTCTTCTACAAGTTCATTCCAATCAGTCTGCTAGTCTGTATACTGATCTTCACAAAAGAGAAATCTTAGCAGATCCCTGTCATCATCAAACACTTGCCAACTCTTAACATTATTAGGAATAGATGGTCTTGTTTTAATTTTAACTTGTGTAATATCATCAAAAGGGATATCATCATGTTTAACTGCTAGGTTAGCCATAAAGTCTGCCAAAATATTATTGGACCTTTCAGTCCAATTAATGAAAAAAGCATCAAAAAGTTCAATATAATCCCAAACCTCATTCCTATAACTTCTTAATTTTGTATTTTTTGCAGAAAACTTGCCTCTAACTTGTGAAACAACTAATTCATAATCACCATAAATTATTAATAACTTAAAGCCATGCCTACTTGCTAATTTAAGTCCTAATAAGAGAGCTTTGTATTCAACAATGTTATTAGTACATTCAAAAGCCAATGAGAAAGAATATTTAAAATATTTCCCATTAGGTGAAATAAATACAACCCTTGCTCCATTTCCATCCTTACTACATGCACCATCAAAATATAATTTCCAAATCAAACTTTCATTGTGTTTAACAACCTATGCAATTTTTTCAATTTCTAAAGGTTTAGAAATGCTTACCTAAAAGTTGTCCATATCGGAATGGCAAAAGCAAGTTACTTGATCCAGATCAACTTCCTTTATGAGGTAGGGAGATCTTGGTTCCCTGTTGATTCTTACCTCTTCTCCTTTGACCGAGATGGTAGCATATGATGGATCTAATTGCACATATCCACCTACCAAGTTCGACCATTATCTGGATAGCAACATTCCATAGTTTGCAGGCACTTGTACAACTACTACATCTGTTTTATAGATAGTGTCTAGACAAGATGGAAACCTAAACTCAATATTCTTCATGATACCGACCATTGGGACTAACCTATTATCCATTGAATAACATTTTCCATAAGGGGTATCTACCTTCATTCCCAGCTCTTTCATGACATCCTCTGGCATAATATTTACTATTTCTCCTAAGTCTATGATGCAATTTTTTACCATCTTATTATTTATAAGTGTTGTCACTGAGGATTGTACCCATGATGCTATGTTCGAAAATAAGCAATCCTGTGAAACATGGAAACACCTTCGAGCCTGTAGGTTTCTTAAAGTGAAGGTGAATCTCTAGAGATCAGGTCAGCTTCATGTTTGGTGAATCTCTTGTAATACTTGATAAGAAAAGGGATAGAAAGGCATAAAAGGCTTGTGTGTAATAAAATTCTATTCTAATGAAGGTGATGCACCCAATATCTTATCTGAGATCTACAACCGTCTTAACTCACAAAAATCTTCCAGCAAATAACTTTGAATCTCACAACTCAATTGAACATGTAGATGCATAAATATTTTCTAGAAAGGTATGAATTTAATGCATGTGTGAAGGAAAACAACAAGTTTTCACAACTTCAAGCAATTAAAATCAACTAACACAAACTAGAACCTACCATTAAGATGTATTTTCTTTTAGTACAAATTGACTGAATGAGACAAATTAGAGGCTAAAAATCATAGGAAATCATCAAATCATTCATTCAACACTAGACAAGAAATACCAAGAAGGTGATCTACTGCTATATTACTAAAAATAAAGGAGTCTGCTATTACAAAACTCAAATACTGCTAAGCTACAATGCTTTTTGCAAAAAAAAATTATGCAAAAAGAAAGAACCAAAGGGATAAAAGAAGGAGAGAAATAATATATAGATATCTTGATGAATCTCCTCAAAACCCTAAAATGACTGCATGAGAAAAGCCTTGGGTGAATCTGCCCAAAAATGGCATAAAAACTCATGCATAACATTGTAAAAAAAAATAATCTTTATTTCTCAAAAGGACTGGCATTGATCCTGCATGAAGAGAGAATCTCTCAAACTGCAATATGGAATTGTCAGTCTCACCCTGAATAGCTCCATTGGAAAAGAAGAAATGTATTCACTGGCAACTGCTCTTCATGCTGAAACTTCTAGTAAAAATGGTTCAAAAATATGATCTCTCTATTTCATGAGCTTTCCAATGGTATGCAACAATTACATTTTGGATAATTGATTAGTGTCTGCATTAATTTTTTCATGCAGGAATTTAACTCTTCGCTTGGCGGGCTTTTCATTGTGCAGACGACCAGTTCTCCTGACCTCTGAAATCAAATCCATTAGGTCAACAACAAGTTAGTCGATCAACTATCCTGATCGCCCGACCCTCTTTGATCTCTATCTGCACTCTGTCATGTGGCACTTTCTGATTGATTCTAGGGTCTTTTCTCCTTTATCTCAACATGACCTCACTAACCACCCAAAAAGAAAACTTATTGCTTGTCGCCGAATCCAGACAGATATCCATCGAGCAACTTCAATTCGTGGTATAGCGACCACCATCGGATCCATTAGGAACTGCTTGCTTTTTACCTTTTTTAGTCACTAACCATCTGCCCTAACCACTTGGATTAACCATCAGATTTATTTTTAACCACTGGAATTGCTAGCAACTTGTCGCCATGTCGCGGTGATTAACGCTCAAGCATTTTTCTATTGTGGTATAGCGACAACCATTTGATCTTTTTAGACTTGCTTGACCTTTAAAACCCTGCTTGAGTTGCTCTTTGAAAAAATGGGCCCACCTAGTCACTTGACCCTTGCCACGTGCTACATTTAGATTTGTTCACAGATCCACCTGGGTTTCACTTAAAATTTTCAACACTCTAGAGCGGTCCCACCTCTTTCTGAGTTCGCCTTGTCATCCTGGGCCCATGAGGATGAGCAATGATAATGAACTTTGAACCAATTGGAACCATTGAACCACTTGAACTATTGAACCACTTGAACTGGTTCAAAGTTCAAGTTCAAAGTTGATTTTTTTTTAAAATATAGAAATCCGCTCGTTTTGCCACATGTCAGCCTTGATGTCAAAGAGGCACAAAAGATGTTGACCGAAGATAGCTTTCTCATCGAAGGATGAAAGATCAAAGAAACATGAGAAAGTTCCATCGAACTTATTTTTCAGTCAAACATGAGAAGTCGAAGGAGGGCTTTGCTCTTTCACCGAAAGGGAAAATTCATCAAAGCTGGTTCAAGGGCCGGATGATTCCTATATTCTATCGGGTCTTCGGGATAACATCAGAATGGTGTTGTCGATACCTGATGGACCTCTTCTGCACTTTGCATTTTGTTTCGGGCCTTTGGCATAACATCAACATGAAGATACTACTAACTCGATGCCCCCTGCATTCACACTTTTTTCACCTTGGTTCTCCATCGAGCCTTCGGGGTAACTTCTACGTAGGGTTCTTGATGACCGGTGGTGGCACTTCCTTTGTATTTCTCTGCACCTTTTACATTACTTAGCACATTTTCCATCTAGTTATTTGTGTAACATCAGAATGGGATTACCAATAACCCAATGCCCCACCTTGTATTCTCTATTGGGCCTTTGGGGTAACTTTAGAATGAGGCTCCCGATGTCCAATGACTTTCTCACTCCCTGGCATTTTCTATTGGGTCATTGGGGTAACTTCAACATGAGATTCCTGATGATTGATGGCGACCTTGATCTCCTTTGCACTTTGTTGATCTTCTCCTCTTTCCATCAGCTTTTTGGGATAACATCAACCTAATACTTCGATGACCGATGACTCGGGCTTACCTTATCGCACTCTCTGTATCTTCTTTTGGGCTTTCGGGATAACATCAAGATGAGTTACCTCAATGTCTGATGCTTCCTTGCATTGCCTTGCACTTTTTATCAAGCATTTGGGATAGCTTGGAACCTGTTATTCCGCTGTCCGATGCCTCACATTACTTCGCACCTTTTCCATCGGTTTATCAGTGTAACATTAGAATTGGATTACCGATAACCCAATGGCATGCTTGCTCTTTTCATTGAGCCTTCGGCATAAGATATCATGGGTCTTACCAATGTCCGATGCAAAATTTGGGTCACCTTGAGATGTGCACATGCACGGGGTCCATTGCTTCCTTAATCGACCACTAGCCAAAATACCATAAGCTTTGACACAAAGGATAAATGCGACTTTGGTTTTAAATAAAAGAATTCTCCTCCCCACTACCAATGTGGGACAAATGCTTTTCATGGCCCCTGCTATTGTATGTGACCTGCACTTGAGCATTTGTCATGAAAATCTCTGAGCTTGATGCTTGGAAATCTTTGAGCCTCTCTTTGTCGCCATTTGATCATGCAACAGGGAGAATTTTGACATTGTTACATTAGCATGCTAAGGTCAACCTCTTCGGGAGCCCATTTTAACCCACATGTTTCATTGCTTCTCCTGTATCTGCACATGAAGCAAACAAGTTAGACAAAAAATGCATTTCTAGTTAGTTGCTCATGATTTGGACCTTTTCAATATGAATGAATGCAAGGATTCATTAGGGCAGAAAATTTGGCATGTGCATAAATTTTGGTAACATTTTTGGCGACCTCTCAGGGGTGTTTTCTTGCTAAACAATAAAGTCCAGTATCCTAGCATATCCATTGGGCATCGAGTCAATTCTGGCTTTTCCAAAAATCTGGAACTGCATCTCAGCACTCAAAACAAAACTGAAAAGAAAACTATGAAGGCTTTTCTTACAGTTGAGCCTGCACACTGTGCAATATGCACATATGAAAAACTGAAACAAAGTTGTACTGAACTAAAAACTAGAGGCAACAATGTGCTAGAAGCATGTATTCAATTGAAACTACTACAACTTTGCTTATAGCTGAGCCTGGCAAACTGCTGGAAAGAAACTATTCTATTATGTACATATACAAACTCTTAGTACTCAATAGCAAAGTTTGAGGTGAATCCCATTGATAGGGATTGGCAAAACCTCTCCATCCAACTTATCAAGCTAGAAAGTATTATTCTGTTTGCACTCTATGATAACATATGGACCATCTCACATGGCATCAAACTTGGTATGTCTACCAGGTCTATTCTCTAATTCATCCCATTTGAAATCAAGATCACCCTGATTAAATATGCATAGTGCAGCTTTTCTATCAAAGGTTTTCTTCATTTGAGCATGGTGAATTTCTAATTTTTTGTATGCTTCTATTTGATTTTCTTCTAACTCCATAAGCTAAGCAAGCCTAATCTGCATTGGCTGCTCTTGAAGTAACTCTGGCTCTTTTATATAATTCAAAGTTGGCAATTCAACTGAAATAGGTAACCTGGCTCCTTTGCCATAAGTTAAAACATAAGGAGAGTTGCCTGTTGATCTCTTTGGTGTAATTTTGTTAGCCCAAAGAGATAACTTGAGCTTTTCATGCCAAGTTCTCTGATTCTCAACAATTTTCTTCTTAATGATATTGATCAAGTTCTTATTATTTGATTCAGCTTGTCCATTCCCCTGAGGGTAATATTTGGATGAAGTATTCAAATATATATTATGCTTAACTGACCAATTTGAAACTCTAAGACCAATAAAAGCTAAAGCATTATCAGAAATGATTGATTCTGGGGCTCCAAACCTGGACACTAACTCTTGATAGAAATTCAGGACAAAAGTTTCATTAGCTTCTTTCAATGGAACTGCCTCTGTCCACTTTGTGAAATAATCAGTTGTTGTAAGAATCCATTTGTGACCTGCACTAGAAGGTGGATTAATAGGTCCTATAAAATCAAGTCCCCACTTTGCAAAGGGCTTCTCAACTTCAATTGGTTGCAAAGGCAAGGTTGCTAGCCTCTGTTTGCTTGCAAACAATGAGCATTTCTCACATTTTCTTACCCATGAGTGAGCATCTTTAAACATTTCAAGCCAATAATAACCATCTCTCATAATTTTTCAGAGTTGTTGTTCTTGCTGCAAAGTGACCTCCTGTAGGTCCTCCATGAAATTCTTTTTGAACTTTTTCAATCTCATCTGTCTCAATGCATCTTAGAAGAACATTATTATAATCTCTTTTGAACAAAATACCATTTATTAAAGCATAAGGAATGGCTTGTAGCCTAAAATACCTTGATTTTGATCTATCTAGTCCTTCTAGACAGTCACCAGTTTGTAAATAATGGACAATTTGTTGATTCCAAGTGACTGGTAAAGCTGGAGTAGCAAGTTGTTCCTCATTATTAAGCATTGTTTCAACTTGTTGCTCCTCTGCTTTACTATTTTTTCTACTTCCAGCAAGCTGTTCACATAAACCTTTTCCTCTAACTAGCTTAGTTACCTTGATAGAAATGTCATATTCCATTGCCTTAGTGATCCAACCTGCTCTTTTGTCATTTATGTCTTTGTTGAGCAAAAACTCTTTCACTGTAGGATGAGCAACCATAAGCTGAATTTTATTGCTAGAGAGCAAGTGCCTAAATTTTTTAAGGCTTCTTATTACTGCTAACACATGCTTTTCTACAAATGAATATCTAGTCTCATAATCATGCAAAATTTGACTAAAGAAAGCAATTGGTTGTTCTAAACCTTCATCATTTTGCTGACACAACATTGCAGAAATAGTATCCTCAATCCCAAAAGCATATAGAATAAAATATTTCTTAAAATCAGGATTAATGAGAGTAGGGGCTGCTGCAATTGCTTCTTTAATTTCTTCAAAACTATTTTTACCTTCCTTAGTCCACTGAAAAGGAATATTTTTCTTAAGCATAGTTGTAAGTGGCTGCATCAACATTGAAATATTAGGAATAAACCTTTTGATAAAGTTAATCCTACCTATGAAACTCTAAAGTCTCTTTTTATGTGCTGGTAATGGCAATGCAAGTATGGTTGTGATCCTCTCAAGATCTACTAAAATTCTATGTTTTGAAACAATATATCTTAGCAACTTGCCTTCATGAACAACAAATATTCTCTTCTTGGGATTTAATGAAACTCCAAATTCCCTGCATCTTTCAAATACCTGTCTAAGATGGTCAAGATGTTTATTAGCCTTTTTACAAAAAATAGTTACATCATCTAGGTAAACCAAAAGAAACTTGTTGATGAGGCCTTGAAATGCCATATCCATTGCATGCTGAATTGTTGCCCCTGCATTGGTCAGTCCAAATGGCATTTTATTATAAGCCATTGTACCCCACTTGGTGGTAAATGTTGTTTTGTACTAGTCTTCTCCTTTGACCAGAATTTGGTTATATCCTGAATAACCATAAAGTAATGAGAATCTCTTTGAACCTGAGACAACTTGCAAAATTTTCTCCATTGAGAGCAACGGGTAATGATATTTTAGGGATGCTCTAATTAAGTCTCTAAAATCAACACATAGTCTAAGTTCACCATTCTTCTTCCTAACGGGAACTAGATTGGACACCCAAGTTGTGTGCTTGATTGGAAATATGATATTTCCTTCAATCAACTTATTTAACTTAGTCCTCATAAGATGTTCTTATTTTGGATTAAGAGGCCTTTGTTTCTGCCTTACTGGTTTTGCATTATCTACCAACTCTATAGTATTCTGAGCTAAATGAGGATCAAATCCTTTCAAATCTTCATACCTCCATGCAAATATGTCATTAAATTCTTGACAAAGTTTTACAAAATCCTATTTTTCTTCAAGGGTACATACCTTGCCAATTTTAAGTAACTTGTCCTTGAATATTTCAATAGGTTCATAATATGCTTCCTTCACAAACATGTTGCCTTTATCCTTTCTTACTTGATCAACTGTATTAAAATTAGATTCAAGGGTTACCAAACCCTTGGGCAACTTGTTAGTTTTCAATTGGAGAAACTGATTTTCTTATTGCTCATTGAACTTATGCTGATTTCCGATAGAAAACTCAGCTTCTTCAATTAGGAAATTAGTAATCCACTTATCTGAGTCAAAAACCAGCCAATTAATAGTGTTATCTAGAGTTGAGGGCCTTACTGTGACTTTGACATACTGTTGTCTATCAATATTTTCTAGTTCTTTTGGAATGTTAAACTGAGCTCCTAATGCAGCAAGCCTATCTGCTTCTTTATTTTGACTTCTAGGAATGGACAACAGATTAAATGCATCAAAATTTTCAATTAAATCTCAAATTATATGCTTGTAAATTTTCAAAACATCATTTTTGGTGATATGGATATTCCTTACTTGGTTTACAACTAGTTTGCTATCACCAAAAACTTGTAAACATTTAACTTTTCTTTGCCTAGCCCATTCTAAGCCATGTGCAAGTGATTCATACTCTGTTGTATTATGTATACAGCTAAATGAAAATTTGAAAGCAGTGTAGTATCTCATACCTTCGGGTGAAACTAGCATAACACCACCTCCAAAACCATTCTTACTTCTTGAACCATCAAAATAAAGCTGCCAAATCTAATTTTGTTGATGTTTTGACCATTGATCAGGTGGAATTTCCTCTTTTTCAAGCTTAGGAATAACATAATCCTCTTCATGAATCATATAAACACCAAGACCGATTTCATCCATGTTGATGAAAGGATCTTCTACCATATTCCGGGCTGCCCAATCATCCAAATTCACATCAGGTATGCACTGAATAGGTGTATCTAGATCCTGGATAAGTGGTAACTCCTCATGGTCTCTGATAACAAGATCTACATTTATAGGATTGGGGGTATATGGTTCTAAGTTGTAAGTGGCTTGAGGTTCTGACTTAATTGTAACCTTAGTACCATAACGGGTTCTAAAATACAAGTGTGACCAATCAGTAGAAAGGTATCCTCCTAATTTTGCTGTGAAATCTCTAGATAGGCAAATAGCAAAATGTGGAGGCAAGTCAACTATGTACATGTCCTGAGGTATTAAAAAATTAGGACAAGCATGCAAGGTCAATCCAAGATCTTTGACCAATCCAACTGACTTAACTGTTGTTCCATCTAACTGTACAACTCCTCTAGAAACAGGCTCATAATTTAGATCAAGTTTATCTGCAAGGTCTTTGAGCATAATTTAACTACTTTCTCCTAAGTCTATCAAGCAATTTTGGACTAGATGGTTGCCAATTATCAATGTTACAAAAAATGGAGGAAGCTTTGGCGTTTGATTTGGCTGATTTTTTTTAACTAGGATATCATTAGCTAATGCAACTCTGGGCTGATCTTTTTGAGGCTTATTAGTTAAGGAAAGACTATCCAATTTGTCTCTTAGCAATTCTTTTTGTTTGAGAATTTGCAATGCATCTATCATTGTCATGGAAACAGTGTTTTTTGCCACAGATTCAACAATATTAAATGGAACACCACTAACCTTATGTTGTACTTTTAGAATAGCAGGCTCTTGATGAGTTGGATTTGACTAAGATTGAACCTTCTGCTATTCTTTAGGTGCTGTAGGTTGTCCTATTGGTAAAATCTGCACATTTTGGATGGGTGGAGGTGTACTAACAACTTGTTGACTTGTAGAAGCTTGTTGTTTCCCTTTATCTAGTTGATGTCCGGACTTATTTTGCTATTGTCCATTACTTACAACATGTTGTTGATAATTTGAAGCTTGTTTTCCAATGTCAATAGCATGCTTTTTTGACCTTGTATTAGCTGCAACAGGTGAAAAAGGCATATTTTGTGCCTATGAATGATTAACTCCACAAAATTCCTCACCTTGCCAATTCATCATAGCTATCTCAGGACCTTCTAGTTCATCATTTGTACCTACATCCTGATAAGATGAGTTATTTTGTACCATCAAGGCTTGCGATTGAGCATTCATTGCATTTTAACATGATACTTGACTATGAGGTTGTTGGCAAGGAAAACACCAGTCTTGTGCCATATTGTTTTGAGTAGGAACAATCTCTTTTGAATTGCTAGTAGTATTTTGATTATACTATTCATTTTGTCTATTATTGTAGTTCCTCCTTTGATTCTGAGCATCAACTTGGTAGTTAGGCCTATTGGGTTGATAAGGAGCTTGATATGGGGCTTGATACCTCTGATTTTGAATCTGATTTTTCTTGAGGTTCACCAATTCATTGCCAAAATTTTGCATAGTCTGCTAGATTTGTTGTGTTGCTTCAACATTCTTTATAAACATTTCTTGTAGCGTTTGTAGTTGCTTTGATGGGTCTGCTACAACACTATTTTGAGCATAATTTAGGAAACCTAGTGCTGGCACAATAGGTATTGCAGCTAAAGGGGGTACTTGTAAAGGCATTGGTGGTTGTATATCAGGAAAAATAGGCATAGGAGGCCTAGGGGCAATTTTACCATCTTGTACAAGGTTGTTTTCTTCTCTAATAGATATATCATAAGTTGTTGGTAATGTAACCCCACCCATAGATTGAATCATAACACCAATGTCGCTATTTAAAGCTCTCAAATAATACAAAAATGCATGCTCAGGAGAAGGTTTTACCATTGTAGGAATTCTATTCCAAGTTCATTCAAAATGGTAATTGAAATTAGTCATCTGTTCTTGCGGTGCCCTCTTGATAGTGGTCATCTGCTCAACCAATGATAGGTGATTTGATTTATCTACAAATTGTGTTGTTAGCTTATCACCCAAATCATCCTAGTCAACAACTGAATTAATTTGCAAACCTCTGAACCATTGAAGGGCTTTGCTTTTGAATGATGTTGCCAATCGCCTGAGTGCCACATTCTCTTGGGTTATATGGTGAACTACACATAGAGATGCTATATCTCTTATATGCTCAATGGGTGTGACATGGTCTTCACTAGTGAAATTAGGAAGACTTTTTAGGGTTGCTCCTGGTATAGGATCATGTTGGGTCAAATTCAAAGGGTTGTCTCCATTGAAGGGTACAAAAGCATGTGCTCTTGGTATGGCCATTAGAAATATTGGAGGATTTACTAGCAGATTCTAGGTAATAGATGATTGAATTGGAGTAGTTGCAAAAATAGGATTTATGCGGGTGGCAAAATTAGGCTGAGGACTAGATAGAGGAGAAGAATTAGACAGAAGATTAGAATCTGGAGTTTCTAGAAAAACTTCAACTGATGAACTTTCTGGAAGCTCAATTGCTGAATTTGTTTCTTTCTCTGTCTCTTTCATTGTCCTTGACCTTCTCTGTGATGGTGGTAGCTCAATATGCTCAACCAGATCCTTGCTTTGTCTGGTTTGATACGTTCTCATATGTTGTTAATGATGGTTAAGATGAGAGGGGGGGGTGAATCATAAAAACACACAATTCAATATATTCACCAGATTCAACCTCGGTAGCCTTTACTAATATGCAACTATGACTATAAATCATTCAATACTCATAAACAGATACACTTAAAACATCATAACACATTTAACATCATATTTAGTGTGGAAACCCAAATAGGGAAAAACCACTGTGGGATTTTAGACCCACTAAGAAATATACCCTTCTAGAGTATGCTCGATTAAAAGCTAATACAGTTATAGATTATAAAAACACATTGTTAGATGTGACCCGGTTAAGGGATTTCCCTCAGACTTGTTAGAGTCTTGCACTTTGTTAGAAGTGACCTTTGTCAAAGGATTTCAAACACTCATTTAGAATGTTACCTTACTAGAGGGTTTACAAATAAGACTATTAAGTCCACTCGGTTAAGAGATTTCCTGTCACTTACAAAATAAATAACAGTAATAAAATATATCTATAACTTCACATCTGAAATGCTAAAGAAGATTTTATGTGCTCAAAACAATCTTGTCATAAGACTTATCTTGCTTCTTTTTGGGCTTCTCAATCTATTCTTCAATCAAATCTTCAATCTTTTATGCTTGGTGATCACTACTATCATGTCATTGTTATTCTATTTTGCCTGCATCCATTGTTCATCAACAGTTTCTTATTTATGAACAATACCTAACCGCTTAATCTCCTTGATCACATTTCCCATGATCAATCTTAGCCATCAGATCTTAAAACGTGACTAGGTTCATTATATCCTTTGATCTGAAAATGTTTTACCTTGCCTTGGAACTTGTGCTAGGTTATGACCATTCAATCTGTGTTGTAGATCTTATCTCTTGTATTTTCGATTTTGTAGATCCTCAACAAACTTCTTGCATGACATACCAATCATCTGATCAACTCCAGCTCATTGGTATTCTACATTTAATAATATATTTATCCATCCAATGCAATCTGTTATTACTCAGTTGTTACTCAGTAAATACTGAACTTCACTTGGTAGATATTCTGCCTTCTTTAACCGATAGTGATAATCTTAGGGTTTACCGACTATCATCTTGCTTGGTAACATAGAATAGTATCAAGCCTTAACTAATTCTATAGCTCGAAATCTTTTCTCCTTCTTGTTCAGTTTTTGAATACCCATATATAGGATATCAAAATAATCAAAACAACATAATCTCATCACTCTCTAACTCAGTAATAGTTGCCCATTGAATAACTTATTATTCCCCTTTTATTTTCACATTCATTCTGTGTCTCTTACCGACATCTTTATACTTATCAAAACATACTCATTAAGATATGACAACATAATACTGAATCAGAAAATCAATTGCTTGACATCAATGACAAAATAATGTTATTAAGATAGTAATCATCCTTTCTCAATTATATCAATAATCTCCAACAACCTTCTCAATATCCTCATACCAACAAACTTTACTGAGATGCTAAGAATCTCCTTTTATGAAAATGCTAACAATCTCCCCCTTTGACATTGATGGCAAAACCAACTTTAATGGCAATACCAACATGATTTATTTGAATTGATTCGGATTCAGATTGTTGTTTAAACTTCTCTGAATTTTTTTGGAATTCTCCCCCAGTCATTAGTCTTCTCCCAGCTTCTTCTATTAGTTCCTTGTAAATTAGTCTTCTCCCCCTTTGACAACAATGCCAAAAAGAAAAACTAATTCATGATTTCTTCCTTTGTGAAGTAATTTTCCTTGCAGTCTCATTCACGGTCAGAGAATCTTTGTCTTCAATAACTTTTTCTTGTACAACTTTAGGTAGCCTCCTAAAGTGTGTAAAGTAGCATCAACTCATAAATAGTTATCCTTTAGATTCATAGAATTGATGCTTTCACCAAACTCTGACAGTGAGTACTAGATAGGAGTAGGACCCCTAACTGACTTCTGAGATACTCAAAAGTGTCCCTTGGCAATGGCTTTGTGAAAATATCTGCTGTTTGTTCCTTTGAACTGATATATTCCAACACAACTTTCTTCTCTTGAACTTCTTCTCTGAGATAATGATACTTTATAGAGATATGCTTTGTCTTAGAGTGCATTACCAAATTCTTTGAAATGTTAATGGCACTAGTATTATCATAGAATATAGTTACTGGCTTGGTAATTTTCTCATTCATACCTTCCAACAATTGTTTGATCCATGCTATATTGGTAAAATTCAATGTTGTAGTGACATATTCAGCTTCAGCTGTTGACTGTGAAATGCATCCTTGTTTCTTGCTAAGCCAACTTACTAGTCTATCTCCCAAAAAGAAAGCTCCACCGCTTGTGCTTTTCCTGTCATCAATGTTTCCTACCCAATCAGCATTAGTATAGACTTTTAAGTAAAAAACATTTCTCTTTTGATATACTAAGCCATAATCTTTAGTGCCTCTTAGGTATCTGAAAATTCTCTTGATTGCTATCAAATGAGTTTCTTTAGGATCTGCAGAAAATCTTGCAACTATACCTACTACATGTGTTATATCTGGCCTGTTGTGAACCACATATTGCAACTTTCCAATCATAGATCGGTAAAGTGTCTCATCAACAGATGCAGATTCATCACTCTTTGATAGTTTACAATTGGTAGTCATAGGAGTACTTACAGGTTTAGAATCCTCCATTCCAAATTTCTTCAAGTTTTCCTTTATATACTTGGATTGAGTAATGAAAATCTCATTTTTCATTTGTAGTATCTGTAAACCTATAAAATACTTTATTTCACTGATTAATGACATCTGAAATTATTTATACATTTCATTTCCAAAGTTCTTGCATAAGGAGTCATTTCCACAAAAAAAATATCATCAACAAATATGGCTGAAAGCAGTATACCATTGTTTTCATCATTTTTCATATACATGTTGTTTTCACTTGTCCTTATAAATCCAATCTTGATCAAATAAGAGTGTAGTCTTTCATACCATGCTCTAGGTGCTTGCTTTAATCCATATAATGCTTTGTTCAGCTTACATACCTGATCTTTATTCTTGTCTTCAATAAATCCTTCAGGTTGTTCAATATAAACTTCTTCTTCTAGTATACCATTCAAAAATGCAAATTTAACATCCATTTGATATACCTTGAAATTTTTGTAAGCAGCATATTGTAGTGCCCCTACCCTAGTCAGCTTTATACAACCGATTTGACCTTGGTTGACTTTTTCTATTTGGCATTCTTGGATGGTTGATTTACTGTGATGTAATGTTGTAGATTAGATAATATGAATATTGTGCGTACCTGTTATTGTGTTTTCACATCGATTCTTGTGTAAGTTTAATTATTTCCCTAATTCCGGTTATAAATCTTGAGCTAACACCTTCATTGAATATATATATATATGCTTGCGTGACTCATGGTTGCAGGAGATTGCAGGTACAGTACCGCCTAGGTGTGAGGTTCGTCTCCGTCATGATTCGCAGGGTTGAGTATACCTCTTTCATCCTTAGAATTTGGATTAGGTGGTCGTAAAACTCTCGTCTTGCCTTAGCCATGATCAAGTGAGCGTCGTGTGTGGTCCGTTGGTTTTCTTTTCATTTGGGTTTGCGTGTCATGTGATTGGTTGACTTTCTTGGTTTGTGTGCCTTACGTGTGGTAAAATGGAGTACTTTATCCTAAGTATTTAACTTGATTTAATGTGTTTATTTACGCATTAGTAATTGAGAAATCAAAATAAATAGGGTTCTTTTAGGTGATTAATCATTAATTAAAAAGATCGCTATATTTATGTTTGTAGCAAGTTTAAGTATTTAATTTGATTTAATGTGTTCATTTATGCATCAGTAATTGAGGAATTTAAAATAAATAGGTTTCTTTATGTGATTAATCATTAATTAAAAAGATCGCTTTATTTATGTTTGTAGCGAGTTTAATTTAATGGTTAATTTTAAATAACGAATTTAATTAGTTTATGCGTTTTAAAAATGAAAGATTTAAAGTTACTTGAAATAGAAATAATTTAATCTCTTTTGCATTTTGGAAAAGAAAGGTTAATTTTACTTATTTAGGAAAATCAATTTTTATTAGAAAAGCAAGTTTAATTTATATGTATATTTGATATAGTGTGAAAGATTGATTTTGGGAATTAATTTAATCAAAATATTTTATCCTCATCAATATTGTGAAATATAAATGTTAGCTTAGTTAATGTTGAGAAAATTAAAATTAAATGAGAGAGAAGCATTTTAATTTTAATTAGAAAAGCAAGTTAGATTATTTGAATAGTTGAAAAAAATGATTATTTTCATTTTTTATTTAAAAAGTGCTTAAATTCGAAATTAGAAAATTAGGTCGAAATTTCATTCTTTTAACCTAGGAAAAACATTTTGGGGGTTGTTGAATTTTTGGGGAAAAAAAATATATTTTTGGATGGAGAAATTGGGGATTTTGGAAAAGGATGGATTTTTCTACAGCTGCAGGTTGGGGCTCTTCTTCAAAAATCTTGCTAGGAATGCTAAAGGAGGTAGGATTCTTGTTTACCTTTTTATTTCGTTGTTAAATAAAAAATGGTGTTTGGTTGTTCTTCATGAAATGCTGGTTTTAAAAAAAAAAGCCATGAATGTTCTCAGATTTGAGTTTCAGCTTTAAAAAAAAATGGGTATGCATTGTTTTGTATTATGGAAAGATGGTTAAATTAGTTTTGTATTGTGGAAAAGATTGTAAATTTTAGTTGCTTGGAAATGAAAAAAGCTTGTTTAAGAATGGTTGAATCCATTCTCTGTTTGTCTCAGAGAATTTTTGAGTCTTGTTTTTTTTTATTTGGGGGTTTTAGTTTACTTGTATTCTATTTGGGGCTTTTTGGTGTTTTCTTCCTTTAAAAAAAAAAAAGGGTATGTTTATGCTGGTCTTTTGCTATTCTAGAAAACATCCCCAATTTTTTTTGTTCTCAGAAAATTTCTGAGTATTGTCAAAAAATATATACATATGTTGTTGTTGTGTACCCAGCAATGGGGTTTGAGTTTATTTGTTTTTAAAATAATATTAAAACTCAAAAAAAGTATATATTTCAAATTATATATGTGCTTTCTTTTTTTTTATTAACTGGAGGCAGTGCGGGGAGAGCCATGGTCTTGACCCATGGCTGGGGAGAGTCGTAGCTTCCCCAAGCCATGAGGAGAACCATGGCGTGGAGACCATGGCATGGCCTCCACCCAACCTTGACTATGGGGAGACCATGTCATGGCCCCCACAACCCCTTCCCAAAGGAAGAGCGGTCCACGTGGTTTCCCCTTGGTGGGGCCCATGGGTTTCCCCATGGAAGAGTTTATTTTTTTGTGTTAAAAAAAAAAAAAAGTTTTTTTTTAAATTCTGTTTTAATAAAAGTTTTTTTTTTAATTTTATTTTTAATAAAAGTTTTTCTTTAATATAGTTTTTAATTAATTGTTAATTATTATTAATATATATATTAATTAATAATTAACTTGAAATTTGAACATTATTAAATGTTATTATTGATATATATTTTATTAATGAAGATATATATATATATATATATATTAATTAATATTTAATTGGATTATTGGGTATTGTTAATTATTAATTGTGTATATTTTATTAATCATGGGTTAATAAATATATATTAGTTAATATTTAATTTTGGTATCAGTATTAATGGGGAAGTATCTTTTTTTTTGGGAAGAGGATAGAATATTATTTTAATTGGGAAATTGTTGAAATAAAATATATTTATTAATGGATGATTTTTAAATAATACCTTTTTTCAAGAACATATTATTTTGATCTAAATGATATAGGTCATCTGAGAACTTTAGAAATAGAATACTAAAATATATAAGTAATTGAGAAACAAAATGTTCATCATTGGATATTCTGAAAAACTTAAATGATATGCTAATAGAATTATCAGAAATTTAATAATGCATCGATTGGAAAATTGGAAAGTTAATGATATCTTCTTTTAGTAAAATAAATGGGTTAGTTATATTATTCTTCGATATTGTGAAATAGACAAATGGTAATATGGAAAGTTTAATTTATGCATTCGCTTTTGTTTAAGTAATGGCAAGGCCTTGATAGGTTTGTTTGGAAGACCCTGTTATGTTTGTTTATCTGGCTAAATTGTGGTTGGCCCTAGGATGGTCAGGCTCCTAGTTAGAGTACCATCAGGCAATGGACCTTTGTATTAGCTTTTAATATGCTTAGTTGGATCCGTTTCTATGTAGGGATCATTTAGGATTTATTGACTGAAGTGATCGTTTGTATATTGGTTGTGCTTGCCTATAAGGTAGGAATGTAAATGACGTGAACCCTATGTAACTATAACTTAACTTATTATCAAAGGGGTCTTGCAGTTGAGCAGACCCGAAGATGTAGCCCTCTAGGGGTGAACTTCGAGATCATTTTGGTGTTATGCGATACTTTGGTTCTTGTGTTCCATGGTTAGTGTTAGCATGTATGGATGTCAATTTGATAGAATGTATAAGTGGGTTAGATGAGAATTATTTTAATGCATGTATGTAGTCATCTTTTAAATGCAATAAATAGATCATGAAGGAATGTACTCTAGTAATGTTAACAAAAATAGGTATGCATGAAAGGACCTCATTAGTTATGATGATATTATAGAGCGTTTTGGAACAAGATGCATGGTATGGGTTTAATGTATAATTGAACACAATGAATGGATAACAATTATTGGATGAACTCATCATATTACCTAAACTGTAATTCTAATGGATGAACTTCATTTAGTTATTTACATTTTAATCTTAATAAATGAACTTCATCATAATAGCTATATTTTAACAAAATTGGATGTACTCATAAAGCTATCTATATTTTAACACTAATGGATGAAGTTCATTATGCTATGTACATTTCAACCTTAATATGTGAACTTCATCTTAATAGCTACATTCTAACTATAATGGATGAACTCAATTGGTTATCTACATTTTAACCTCAATAAATGAACTCCATCTTATTAGCTATATTTTAACTATAATGGATGAACTCAATGGGTTATTTACATTTTAACCTTAATAAACGAACTTTGTTATGCTAGCTATAATGTAACTAAAATGGATGGACTCGCCAAGTTAACCATATTTTAACCTTAATGGATGAATTTACATGTTAACTATGTTTTAACTTCTACGGGTGAATTTCCTCATGTTAGCCTCATCTTCAACCACAATAAATGAACGCTTCCTAATTTCTATAATCTTAATTCACTAAATAAATTATATCCATGTTTCAATAAATAGCATGTAAATAAGATATCCTGCTTAATTGGATCAAATGTCGCGAGTTGATTTAGGTGTTAAGTTACGTAATCATGTTGGGAAACTCCTTAGGTTTGTTTAGTCTTTCGCTATGTTATCTAACCGTTAGATAACTCCAATGTATCTTAATGTTGTGTATTAAAGTTTAAAATAAAAAATAAAAATTTGCACTCCAGTTGAGTGTTTTAGCTTTAACCATTTGGGGTTTCCTGGTGGGGTATTACACATATGCCAATAATGTTCTCACTCCTTCAAGTCTTGCCACAAGTGCAAAAGTCTCACCATAATCAATTCCTTCTTCTTGAGCATATCCTTTGCAAACTAGTCTTGCTTTATTCCAAATGACCTCTCCTTTTTCATTTAGCTTGTTTCTGAAAATCCACTTTGTACCGATTACATTTTTCTCTTTTGGTCTTGGGACTAGTGTCCATGTTTCATTCTTTTTTATTTGTTCAATTTCTTTTGTCATAGCATTTATCCAATATTCATTACTAAATGCCTCTTTTACTATCCTTGGTTCAAATTCAGATATCAGACATGTGTTTTGTCTCAGTTTGTTCCTTGTCATCACTGGATCATTCTTATATCCTATAATCTGACTTGAAGCATGATTTCTTTTGACATACTTGGCTAATATGGGCTTGGTATGCTCTGTTTGATCTTCTTCATCACTCGGTAACTAAGTATTTTCTTCATTTTCTTCATCAACTTTCTCGGTTGAACACAAACAAATTCTTTATAATTTTCTGGTTCTTTGGAATTTTTTTCATCATTTCTTTCTGCAAATTCATCAATTTTCACATTTGCACTTTCTACTATTTTGTTAGATGATTTTATCAGACATTTAAATGCTTTACTTCTAGAAGAATAGCCAAGAAATGTTCCTTCCTCTCTTTTCTAGATCAAACTTTCCATTTCTATCATCTTTGTGAACATAACATCTACATCCAAATATTTTAAAATAACTTACATTAGGTTTCTTATCATACCAGATTTCATATGGTGTCTTCAAAGTTCCTTTCTTCAGTTGTACTCAGTTCAGGGTGTAAACTGCAGTGTTGATTGCTTCTCTCCAAAATGTTTGAGGTACCCTCTTTTATATCATCAGGGTTCTAGCACAATCTACAATTGATCTATTTCTTCTTTCAGTTATCCCATTTTGCTGAGGTGTTCTCAGTGCAGACACTTGTCTCTTTATACCATGATCATTGCAAAATAGGTTAAATTCATCAGAAATGAATTCTCCTCCTCTATCAGATCTTAGACATTTCAACTGACTTCCTATTTCTTTTTCAACTCTAGCCTTATACCATTTGAACATTTGAAAGGCTTCTGATTTTTCTTTTAAAAACATGACTGACATCATTCTTGAGTAATCATCCACAAATAATATGAAGTATTTATCTCCATAATAACTTTGAACTTTCATAGGACCACAAAGATCAGTGTGCACTAGATCTAAAATTCCTTTAGAAGTGTAGGACTTACTTGTAAAGCTTGACTTTGTCATCTTACCCATCTGGCATCCTCAACATAGTGCATTCTCAAGTTTTTCCAGGCTTGGTAGACCTCTTACTCGGTGCTTCTTACTTATTTTGATCAGGTTATCAAAATTTACATGACAAAACCTTTTATGCCATAACCAGGTATCTTCTAGTTTAGCATATAGACAATTGTTCCAAGTTCAGTCAAGATGAAATGTATTACCTTTTGTTTGTGTCCTAGTACCAGCCAACTTTCCATGTTTGTCATGAACTTTGACACATCCCTTCTGGAATTCTATTCGGTATCCTATATTGTTTAGCTGTGCTACACTCAATAAATTGTATTTCAAACCTTCAACCCAGTATACATCATCACATTTAACATTGTCAAGAAGTGTTATAGATCCTTTACCTTTCACCAACCATGGTGCATCATTACCAAATCTTACATATCCTCCATCATAGTCTTCTAATTTAACAAAATTGTGTTTATCACCTGTCATGTGATGTGAGCATCCACTATCTATGATCCAAGAATCATTTTTATTTATGTGAGATATTAGGGCTTTTTTTTCATACCTTTCTTCATCTGATCCATCTTTGATAGCCACATAAACAAATTCCTTTATATCAGTCCCATCAGATTTATCATCATTGGATTCCTCATCAGCTACTAGCCATGTCTTTCTATCTTTCCTTCTGAAGTCTCGGTGTCCTCTGTATTGGTTGTCTTTCTATCTGTCATCTCGGTATTCTCTCTTTTCACTAGATTCTTTGTCAGGATAGTTAGAAGCCATATGTCCTATTCTATCACAGTTAAAACATTTTAAAGGTAACTTTCCTTTATACTTACCTTGCCTCTCGGTAACCTTTTGGCTAATAATGCTTCAAACTCTTCTTTCTTTTTGATTTCTTCATATAGTTTGTGTACCTCTTCCACATTTTTGTGAAATCTTTCAGTTGCTCCACTATGATTTCCTTCAGTATACTTATGCATTCTATCATTGTAATCATCAGATTCACCAATATGAAAAGAACTGAATGCAGATTCAACTTTATTTACCGAGGACCACCATTATCAAAATTACTTAACTCAAATGCATGTAGCTTACCGATAGTAGCATCCAAAGAGACTAGCATGTTTGGCACAGACCTTAATTCATTGATTGTAGAGACTCAAATGGCATAAGCAGGTAGAAGTGTTCTAAGCAACTTACTTGTTACATCCTTTTCTTCAATAGTTCCTCCTGCTCCTTTGATTTGATTGACAATTTCCTTTAACCTTGTACTATATTGGGTTATGTTCTCACCTTCATTCATTCTCATGGATTCAAGTTGACCTCTTATACTGTCTACTTTTTCTCTCTGAACATGTTCATCACCACCATACACAAATATAAGCTTGGTCCACATCGCTTTGGCATCATTACAGCCTTCTAGATCATTAAACTGTGAGTCGGTTAATGCTGATGTTATTTCAATCATAGCTTGAATATGTTCTTGCTTTGCCTTTATCTCTTCCATTGTCATTGGGTTGGTGCTAGGTGCTATGTAATCATTCTCTAGATAATATGTTGCATATTCTCCAATTCCTGATAAATGCAGCTTCATCCTTTTCTGCCATGTGGAGAAACTTGGCTTATTCAGCTTTGGTGCATCCCTTTTATACATCTTCAGATCTTGCCTCAAGTATCTTTAAACTTTTCTTCCAAAGTCCAAGGCTATGATACCAATTGTTAGTTAAGATGAGAGGGGGGAGGGTGAATCATAAAAACTCACAATTCAATATATTCACTAGATTCAACCTCGGTAGCCTTTACGGATATACAACTATGATTGTAAATCATTCAATACTCATAAATAGATACACTTGAAACATCATAACACATTTAACACCATATTTAATGTGGAAACCCAATAGGGAAAAACCACTGTGGGATTTCAGACCCACTAAGAAATATACCCTTCTAAAGTATGCTCGGTTAAAAGCTAATCCAGTTACAGATTACAAAAACACATTGTTAGATGTGACCCGGTTAAGGGATTTCCCTTAGACTTGTAAGAGTCTTGCACTTTGTTAGAAGTTACCTTTGTCAAAGGATTTCAAACACTCATTTAGAATGTTACCTTGCTAGAGGGTTTACAAATAAGACTATTAAGTCCACTTGGTTAAGAGATTTCCTATCACTTACAAAATAAATAACAGTAATAAAATATATCTACAACTTCACATTTGGAATGCTAAAGCAGATTCTATGTGCTCAAAACAATCTTGTCATAAGACTTATCTTGCTTCTTGCTGGGCTTCTCAATCTGTTCTTCAATCAGATCTTCTATCTTTTATGCTCGATGATCACTACTGTCGTGTCACTGTTCTTCTATTTTGCCTGCATCCATTGTTCATCAACAATTTCTTATTTATGAACAATACCTAACCGCTTAATCTCCTTGATCACATTTCCCATGATCAATCTTAGCCATCAGATCTTAAAACGTGACTAGGTTCATTGTATCCTTCGATCTGAAAATGTTTTACCTTGCCTTGGAACTTGTGCTAGGTTATGACCATTCAATCTGTGCTGTAGATCTTATCTCATGTATTTTCAATGTCGTATATCCTCAACAAACTTCTTGCATGACATACCAATCATCTGATCAACTCCAGCTCATTGGTATTCTACATTTAATAATATATTTATCCATCCAATGCAATCTGTTATTACTCAGTTGTTACTCAGTAAATACTGAACTTCACTTGGTAGATATTCTGCCTTCTTTAATCGATAGTGATAATCTTAGGGTTTACCGACTATCATCTTGCTCGGTAACATAGAATAGTATCAAGCCTTAACTAATTCTATAGCTCGAAATCTTTTCTCCTTCTTGTTCAGTTTTTGAATACCCATATATAGGATATCAAAATAATCAAAACAACATAATCTCATCACTCTCTAACTCGGTAATAGTTGCCCATTGAATAACTTATTATTCCCCTTTTATTTTCACATTCATTCTGTGTCTCTTACCGACATTTTTATACTTATCAAAACATACTCATTAAGATATGGCAACATCATACTGAATCAGAAAATCAATTGCTTGACATCAATGACAAAATAATGTTATTAAGATAGTAATCATCCTTTCTCAATTATATCAACAATCTCCAACAACCTTCTCAATATCCTCATACCAACAAACTTTACTGAGATGATAACAATATCCTTTTGTGAAAATGCTAACAGTTAAGACATGTTCTGCACATAGAACCAGAAAATAGAGTCGCCAGGTACTTAGAAAAAATAACCTCAATAAGCTGAAATACTGTTGTGAATACCAAAACAACAGCAAAAATGGATTTCCTTTAATATGTGATAGCTCAAATGGGTCCCACCAGGTGTGCTAAAAACTATTGGTGTTGAGGATTGCACCCATGATGCTATGTTTGAAAACAATCAATCTTGTGAAACATGGAAACACCTTCGAGCCTGTAGGTTGCTCAAAGTGAAGGTGAATCTCCGGAGATGAGATCAAATTCCTATTTGGTGAATCTCTTGTAAGACTTGATAAGAAAAGGGATAGAAAGGCATAGAAGGATTGTGTGTAATAAAATTTTATTCTAATGAAGGTGATGCACCAAATATCTTATCTGAGATCTACAACTAGCTTAACTCACATAAATCTTCTAGCAAATAACTCTGAATCTCACAACTCAATTGAAAATGTAGATGCATAAATATTTTCTAGAAAGTTATGAATTTAATGCGTGTGTGAAGGAAAACAACATGTTTTCACAACTTCAAGCAATTAAAATCAACTAACACAAACTAGAACCTGCAACTAAGATGTATTTTCTTGCACTACAAATTGACTGAATGAGACAAATTAGAGGATAAAAATCATAGGAAATCAACAAATCATTCATTCAACACTAGACAAGAAATACCAAGAAGGTGATATGCTGCTATATTACTGAAAATAAAGGAGTTTGTTGTTACAAAACTCAAATACTGCTGAGCTATAATGCTTTTTGGAAAAATGTTTATGCAAAAAGAAAGAACCAAAGGGATAAAAGAAGGAGAGAAAGAATATATAGATATCTTGATGAATCTCCTCAAAACCCTAAAATGACTGCATGAGAAAATCCTTGGGCAAATCTGCCCAAAAATGGCATAAAAACTCATACATAACATTGTAAAAAAAAAACAATCTTTATTGTTCAAAAAGACTGTCACTGATCCTGCATGAAGAGAGAATCTCTCAAACTACAATATGGAATTGTCAGTCTCACCCTAAATAGCTCCATTGGAAAAGAAGAAACCATTATTTAAAAAAACCGCATGTCTAAGTGCGAAAAATAGCTATCCTCGTGTGAAAGATGCATGACGAACTCAGTTGTGACTGTATTAAAAGAAATTCCTTTGAAAATATCGAATGTTTTCACTAGCAATTGCTCTTCATGCTGAAACTTCTGGTAAAACTAGTTGAAAAATACGATCTCTCTATTTCATGAGCTTTCCAATGGTATGCAACACTTTCATTTTGGACAATCGATCAGTGTGCATTAATTTTTTCATGTGGCAATTTAACTCTTCGCTTGGCGGGCTTTTCACCATGCAGACGACCAGTTCTCTTGACCTCTGAAATCAAATCCATCGAGTCAATGACAAGTTAGTCAAGCAGCTATCCTGATCGTGCGATCCTCTTTGATCTCTATCTACACTATGTCACATGGCACTTTCTGATTGACTCTGGGGTCTTTGCTCCTTTATCTCAACACGGCCTCACTAACAGCCGGGAATGAAAACTTATTGCTTGTCGCCAACTCCAGACAGATATCCATTGAGCAACTTCAATCCACGTTATAGCGACCACCATTGGATCCATTACAAACTATTTGATATTTACCTTTTATAGTCACTAACCATCTTCCCTAACCACCTAGATTAACTGCCATAATTGCTAGCGGCTTGTCACCATGTCGCGGTGATTAATACCCAAGCATTTTTTTATTGTAGTATAGCGACGGTCATTGGATCTTTTTAGACTTGCTCGACCTTTAAAACCCAACCTGAGTTGCTCTTTGAAAAAATGGGCCCACTTAGTCACTTGACCCTTGCCACGTGCTACATTCATATTTTTCTGTGGATCCACCTAGGTTTCACTTAAAATTTTCAACACTCTGGAGTGGGCCCACCTCTTTTTGAGTTCACCTTGTCATCCTGGGCCCATGGGGATGAGCGATGATAATGAACTTTGAACCATTTGAACCATTGAACCACTTGAACTTTGAACAATTTGAACCTTTAAACACTTTGAACTGGCTGAACCACTTTGAAACGGTTGAACCACTTGAACTATTGAACCACTTGAACCAGTTCAAAGTTCAAGTTCAAAGTTGACTTTTTTTTTAAATATAGAAATCCGCTCATTTTTCCATGTGTTAGCCTTGATGTTGAAGAGGCACAAAAGATGCTGACCAAAGATAGGCTTCTCATTGAAGGATGAAAGATCAAAGAAACATGAGAAAGTTCCATCAAACTTATTTTTCGGTCAAACATGAGAAGTTGAAGGAGGGATTTGCTCTTTCACCGAAAGGGAAAATTCTTCGAAGCTAGTTCAAGGGCCGGATGATTCCTGTATTCTATCGGGTCTTTGGGATAACATCAGAATGGTGTTGCCAATACTCGATGGACCTCTTCACCACTTTGCATTTTGTTTCGGGCCTTCAGCGTAACATCAACATGAAGATACCGATAAGTTGTTGCCCCTTGCATTCGCACTTTTTTCACCTTGGTTCTCCATCAAGCCTTCGAGGTAACTTCTATGTAGGGTTCTCGATGATCGGTGGTGGCACTTCCTCTAAACTGCTCTGCACCTTTTACATTACTTCGCACATTTTCCATCAGGTTATTAGTGTAACATTAGAATGGGATTATCGATAACCCGATTCCCCGCCTTGCATTCTCTATCGGGCCTTTGGGGTAACTTTAGAATGAGGTTCCCGATGTCTGATGACTTTCTCACCACTTGGCATTTTCTATCGGGTCATCGGGGTAACTTCAACATGAGATTTTTTATGACTGATGGCAACCTTGATCTCCTTCGCACTTTGTTGATCTTGTCCTCTTTCCATCGGCTTTTTGGGACAACATCAATCTTATACTCTGGTAATCGATGACTCAGGCTTACCTTGTCGCACTCTCTGTATCTTCTTTCAGGCTTTTGGGATAACATCAGGATGAGTTACACTGATGTCCGATGCTTCCTCGCATTGCCTTGCACTTTTTATCGGGCCTTTGGGATAACTTGGAACCTATTATTTCATTGTTCGATGCCCCACATTACTTTGCACCTTTTCCGTCGAGTTATCGACGTAACATTAGAATGAGATTACTGATAACCCGATGGCATGCCTGCTCTTTTCATTGGGCCTTTGGCGTAAGATATCATGGGTCTTACTGATGTGCGATGCAAAATTTGGGTCACCTTGAGATGTGCGCGCGCATAGGGTCTACTGCTTCCTTAATCTACCACTAGCTAAAAGCCTGTAAACTTTGACTCTAAGGATAAATGCGACTTTGGTTTTAAATACAAGAATGCTCCTCCCCACTACCAATATGGGACAAATGATTTTCACAGCCCCTGCTATCGTATGCAGCCTGCACTTGAGAATTTGTCATGAAAATCTCTGAGCTTGATTCTTGGAAATCTCTGAGCCTCTCTTTGTTTCCATTTGATCACGCGTCAGGGAGAATTTTAAAATTCTTACATTAGCATGCTGAGCTCAACCTCTTCAGGAGCCCATTTTAACCCACATGTTGCATTGCTTCTCTTGTATCTACACATGAAGCAAACAAGTTAGACAAAAAATGCATTTCTGGTTAGTTTTTCATAATTTGGACCTTTTCATTATGAATGAATACAAGGATTCATTAGGGCACCAAATTTGGCATGTGCAAAAATTTTGGTAACAATAAGCAGTCTTAAATAAAAAGGATCCGCTTGAGCAAAGTTTTTAGTAATGGACATGCCTAAATATATCACAGGAGGATCTTCTTTTGATTTTGAATTTTCTTTATTGGCACCACCCACATTTGATATGATTTTCAACATCTCATTCTTGTAATCTGGAAATTTCATCACTTCAAGCAAAGGCATAGAAATTTTTACTTGAGACAATGCTTGAGACATAAAAGTTCTATAGTTTGAAGGAGGCTTACTGATTTGTTTTTTCTCCAAAGGCTTGACCAACTTAGAGGCATCAATCTACTTTGCTAGTTCACTTGGAGCCTCTTTTTCTCTCTTGTCATTTTCCTCCTTGTTCACATTTTGTTTTGAGACTTTTGCGAATTATCCTACAGGCCTCCCCTGTTTAGGATTCACTGTTCTGTTTCTCAACTGGTAATTACTCTTGGACTGGGCAACAACAACCACTATGAATGCTCTCTCTCCTCTGCAGTCAAGTTTCTCAAAGAAGGCACTACTTCCTCTTGAAACAATTTTCTCAAGGCAGGGGTATCTTCATCATCATCAGAAAAAACCTGATGTATGCTATACTGCTGATGGTTTCTCATTCTTTGCATATCTGAATGTTTCTCTTCCTCAGATGAATCCTCATATCTACCCCACATAGGATCTAATCATAGAACATTAATTGTAGGCTCACATTCCTCTTCTTGATGCCAATCCTCTGTCAGACACTGTGCAGTCATGCATTGATTTTCATCATGGGGAAGATTGCAGACCTCACACCATGGAAAATCTCCCACAAAGTTATTTGCTCTCTTCAGTGGATCTGGAGTTTCTTTACTCAGATTTGGTTTTACTGACTTCACATCCTTCCAGTTGGTGTTATAAGGCATATCATGGAGTTTGGGCCTATTGAAATTCATTTGCCTATTATTTTTGTGTGGTGGCTTTTCATTAAGATTTTGTTTACCTTTTATGTCCTTAAGCATGTCCATGATTTAAGTAAGTTCATCTTTCTTGGGAACCCTAGGATTGTATAAATTTGGATCATCTGTTTTAGCAATTTTCCCAGCAACCTTCATATTGTTCTCAATAGTAGCAGCAATCTTGAATGCTTATTGTAGAGTATCAGGTCTATGAGACAAAATCTCATAATGGGTTTTTCTTTCAAAAGAACTCAAATAAAAGTTAATTATAAAAGAATCAACATGTCTGACATCTCTGGGTATTGTATTTAATACTTTATTAAATCTTTTATTAAACTTAGCAACTGATTCATTCTATTTTTTCTTTATACTTGTTAATTCATGGGATGCAAATGAAGGATCATTGTGATCTCCAAATTCTTCCAAGAACAATGTTACAAACTCACCCCTACTGCTGATACATCCATCAGGAAGGTTCCTATACCATTCCCTGCATCTTCTATCAAGGATTGAACAAACAAGTTCATGAATACATCCTCATGAGGAAACTCAAATTCTTCAATGATATTTTTTACATTAACTGCATGTTATTTTGCTGAATCAGTTCCATTTCCTGAGAATTTGGGGATTGTTGATCTTAAATCACTAGTGATTTGATTTAGATAACCAACAATGCTAGTGAAATCCAATTGTTTGTATCTTTAAATGATCATAGGCCATCTGCCAGCATGATGGTTGCCTTGATTGTTCATACGTCCTATATTTAATCCACCATTGTTGTTGTAATTACCATTGTTCCCATTGCTTCCACCACCATTATTATTGCCATTGTTTCCATTATTGCCTCCATTGCCATTATTGTTGTTCCTATCTCCACCATTGTTATTTCTATAATTTCCATTGTTACCCCTATTATGTCCATTATTTTGATTGCTTCCATACCCATTACTTCCTATACAGGTACCCCTATTTGTTTTATTACAGTTCCCATCATTTCCCCCATTTTTGTTCTTTCTTTCATCCTCCTGCCTTTCTTCACTTTGATCCCTATGCACATCCCTCCATCTTCTAGTTCCATTTAATAATGGGTTATCATAAGTTACAAAAGGTTGTTCTATTCTTCTCATATGAGGGGGACTATATTTAGGAATTGCTGGCCTATTTCCTTCACCTTTACTTTTGTCTTCAATTTCTTCTAACCTAGGTCTTTGAATTGTATC
The DNA here is from genome assembly GCF_030272615.1 of Cryptomeria japonica. Taxonomy (NCBI): domain Eukaryota; kingdom Viridiplantae; phylum Streptophyta; class Pinopsida; order Cupressales; family Cupressaceae; genus Cryptomeria; species Cryptomeria japonica. Next base: position 418,604,616 of record NC_081406.1, on the reverse strand, counting down.
TTTGTTTATTCCTAGTTTTTGCAACACCCAATCCAGTTGTCTCTTAAGAGATTTTTCCATCTTGGATTCATCTCCTTTTAAATCGGCCAAGTATGATTTCATCCAGTTGCTTGTCCTCCTCGGTCAAGATCTCATCATGACCACTATAATTATCTTTTGCATTTAAGGCATAAAATGGATTTTCCTCCAAATTTTTCAGACTTATTACCAGATGAGGAACCTTCCTCTCTACTAGGAAATCTCTTATAACCTTCAAATGCCATGTTTGATTTCTTCTCTTTGTTCCTTTTCCTAGGACTCAACTAAACAAAATCTTCTTGTCTCTTGTGCAGAGACCTCCTCCCTTGCATAAATCTTATTGACAAATTTCTAGGGGTTTCTCTTATTTTCTCAACATACCAATTATTATTCATTTATTAAAATGTAGAGTCGCCACCTCCTAAGAGGAAATATTACCAACTTAACTGATCTTCTTGGATCTCTCCTCTAGTAGAGTCTGAAGTAAACTACCAAAGATCCTGAAAACTTCGTGTGACAACTCCCCAGTAGAGTCACCAATCTGTTGGTGCCCAAAACCACAGATTGGAAAACCAAAAGACTTTCTAAATCTTCAAGTAGTCCAATCAGCCTTGGCCAACGAACAAGGATGGTCGAAGACCAAATCCTTTTGCACTTTAGGATCCACTGAACCTAGGTGGGTGTGCCTCTTCCTCTCAAGCACAATAGATGTTATTTATAGTGGATTTAAACCTTTTAGCAAGTTTACACAACTGGCAAATTATTGTTCTGCAACTATGCTTAATTATGTGCTTTTAGTGAATTCTTTTGAAAAGACATGAAAATGATTATGATTGTGAATGTATATTGAAAATAAAATTGCTTTCAAGACTTAAATAAAATCTGCATAGATCAGTTCATATAGGATTTGGGAAGAACGTTTCTCTATCAAGGACCTTGAATGCATATAGATCAAAACCTTAAAAGATCAATAACAGACCAATGCCTCTATCTAGGGATATATATGACACTTTGTGGACAAAATATCTTATCAACTCAAGAGACAATTTCTCATCAACTATGAAGGTCTAGTATGTGTTACACAAACAATAAGAACTCAATCTTTCACTTAATGCAACGGCATGTGATTCACATCATAGCAAATCTATAAACAGATTTATCAAGAGGACAAGGATAACTCATCAACACAAAAGTGTACACAATATTTGGAAAAAGAGATAGTGAACCTTGTATATTAATCTTCAGGAAATAATTGCATACATAAGCTACACTTGTACATACTTCATTACAGATTGCTTTCACAAAATGATACTTCTTCTTCCTATAAACTTCTCTAATACAAAATGATATTAAATCTTTACAACATTATGATGTTCTTATGACTCTCCCCCTTTTTACATAAAAAATGACTACCTATAAGTATGTGAATCAAAAGACATATACAAAAGGACACACCCTTTCATACACAAAAGGGAGTTACAGATAGTTTTCTTCCAAAGGACACACCCTTTGGTTTAATAAATAATTACAAATGAGAACCCTAAATATACTAAATGATGCTTTAATAATGTGTCTTCTATTCTCCGCCTCGATAAAATTCCTCAGCAAGTATTCATAATCCTCTCATTATTTCCTGCACACAAGATAAGCCAATCAAATTATTTAATTTTGAAAATTAAATATACTCCACCTTAGATTTTTGAAAGCCGATTATCTTTGTATAAATACTTGTTTAAAATAGTCTAATAAAACCAAAGTATTTATGTTTTAAGAAAATAATTCTGTGAATATAATATCAATTTATAAAAAATAATACTTTACCCTAAGATCTATATTCAAGGCATTCATTCAAATATAAATAAATTTAATCTTTAATGCATGTTCAAATAATACGTAAATTAGAGAATATACTTCCCTTTTATTATTTTTAGGAATCGGTATTTTGGTCGTATTTCCTCCTTGTAGTCTGAGCTATACACTTAATTCTAATTTTTATTCTGCACCCCACCATGTGTCTTGTTTTAGTTCATTCGAGGATCACCCTTTATCTATCGACCAAACTTCATCATTGGCGAGCTGTTCACAAGTCTTATCGATTTTGCAGTTTCATCGAGACCTTTTATTTTTGATGGGATCACTGTTGATTTCTTTGATGAACTTCATGTCGATGAAACCACTACTTTTGGTGAGTCCCTTTTGAGATCCATCACAGCCTAATTTTTTTTGATAAGTTCAGGACCACCAGACTATTTCACTTCAACCATTTCCCTTAACCACCTCATTCTACTGCCTACTGCTAGTGGTTAGTCACCAAGTTGCGATGGGTAACTGATGGGCAGTTTCCCATCGCGGTATAGAGACGGACGTTGGATCTCTTTCAACTTGCTCACCCCTTAACCTTGCCAGAGTGGCTCTCTCTTTTCTTTGTCTATCTGTGTTGTGTGTCACTCTTTGGTTCGCTCACGGATCCACCTCGACTGCCACTAGACACCATCTGTCTTGCCATTTTATCCACCATTGGACCTGGGTTCTTCTTCTACACTATGCCACGTGACACATGCTAATTCACTTACAGATCTACCAGGATGACACCTCATCTTCCACCTTGGCAATCGCTATGTCGCAGGGGATATAGGTCATGCAACTTCATCTTCCAATATAGTGATGACGGTTTATCCACCTTAAACTTGCATTCTTGTTAACCTCCCATTTTCCACACGTGCTTAGTCACCAAGTCGTAGGTTTAAACCAACATGAATCTCTATCTTGCATTATAGGGACGGTCGTCAGATCCCTTGCAATCACCGTCTGATTAGTCAAACTTGCTCGATCTTTAGCCTCCATCCTCGCCAGTCTGTTGTAAAAATTTGGTTTCCTCGGGATACGCATGCACGTGGGGTCCACTGGCTTCAACCTTCTTCATGCAAAAAGCCTTTTGTCTTTCAACATTTATCATATGGGTTGCTTTGGACTTAAACGTTAAAAGAGCCTATCCCACAAACAATGTGGGATAAAGGTGTTGGTTCCCAAAACCATAGATTGGAAAACTTAAGGGTTTGCCAAATCCTCAACTAATCCAACCAGCCTTGGCCAATGAACAGGGATGATCAAAGACCAAATCCCTTTACACTTAAGGCTCCACTAAACCTAGGTGGGTATACCTCTTCCTCTCAAGCACAAAAGAGATTGCTTAAAGTGGATTTAAGCCTTTTAGCAAATTACAAAAACTGGCAAATTGTTGTTCTATAATTTATGCTTTTATATGTGCTTTAAGTAAATGCCTTTGAAAAGAAATGAAAATGATTATAATAGTATTTTGAGAATGAGAATTCTTTCAGGACTTAAAAGAAATATGTAAAGATTAGTTCATATAGAATGGAGGGAGAATGTTTCTTTATCAAGGACCTTGAATGCATGACCAACCAAAACCTTAAAAGATAAATAGCAGACCAGTGCCTCTATCCAGGGGTATTTATGACACTTTGTGGACAGAAAATCCTATCAACTCCTGAGACAATATTAATCATCAACTATGAAGGTTTCAGTATGTGCTACACAACAATGAAGAACCCAATCTCATGTTTAATGTAACAACATGTGATGACGCATCATAGAAAATCATATGACAGATTTATCAAGAGGACAAAATAACTCATCAGCACAGAAGTATGCACAATACTAAGGAAAAGAAACAATGAACCTTCATATATTAATCCTTAAAAGATTATTGCATACACAAGTTGCACTTGAAAATACTCCATTAGAGTCTGTTTGCATAAAAAGATACCTCTTTGTTCTATAGACTTACCTAATACATATAACTTGCAGTCCTACCAAGTAGTATGTTTTTTTTGAATACTAGATGCCTTTACATTCAAAATGACTCATTATAAATATATATGCTAAGAGATAAGAATGGAAGGACACACCCTTCCATTATCCTAAAAACTAGCTGAACAACAACTAAACATCTTAACTAAATCATCAATTACATTACAAAAACTGAAACAATGAACTAAGACTTTCGATCCAGTCATTGTCCACAGTTCTGAATATGTCGCAAATAGCCTGCATCCTTGTAGGTCATAGCATTGAAGATCACATCCCTGGTTGCATTCTCGATCGTGTAAAAGTTCTCAAATTGGTTGGTCGTGTCATTCATATCAAGGATATCTATTTTGGCAATGGCTTGGGCTGCACTAAGTAAAGACTTACACTAAGAAAGCCATATGGTCTTATCTTTAATTACCCCTACATTGTCTACCAAATGGAGAACCCCACACTGAACAATTTGCTGGCACTCATCGAATTCAGATTTCAATTCCTTTGTGAATTCATCATGTGTGACGAGCAAACCCTAAACCTTCTTCTTTACTTTTTCCCTAGTCGATCCATCTTGTAGCAACAAGTTAAGTCTATCTCAAATTCTGGTGTTTGAGACCATATTGTCCATGTTCCTCTGATATACTTCCCAGAACTCGTCCAATGCCTTCTCCATATTGTCACATATTTTACTTAGAAAAACACAAGCAATGTCAACCCTGATGCTCTTCATCTCCCTCTTTAACTTAGTATGCTCATAAGCTAATTTTTCAAATTTATTCATCCATTGACCTCCTAAATCAGTAATGTGAGGGATCACATGCCCACTCCTCTTAAGGGTTTCTTCATATAAGGCCTTATATTTATTCTTCTCTGCTATCTCATGTTTCATCTGGGCCTTGTTTAATTTTGAAATATTAATACCTATGTCATCCATGACCATAGAATCTACCTCTCCAACTTTCAGGGTCATCATGTGACCAAAAGCTTTATCCACATCTATGATTTTTGGCCTTTTATGGGGAGGGTATAAGGCCTACAACAACATTTCTTCCTCATTTGGATCGTACCTTGATCCAATCAAATATCTTTTACTTCATGGATATTCATTTTCATGTCCATATTGTCCGAGTGCAACATAGAATCAAAGATAAATGAGGCACTCAAGTCCCAATTTGGAAACATAATTATTCCAGCCTCTACTAGTAGTTGCCTCCCCTTTTGTGGGGTCATAGTCTCAACTTCCGTATCGATATCTTCCTTCAACCTCTTCTTCATTTCTACCTCATTCTCAGGGGTAATATTTGGCACTTCTTCCCTTAATTTCTTACCCTTGAAATGGTACAGGAATGATTTGAACTCCTTAGACTTTATTAATTGATCATCTGATACAAAAGAAACATGCTTTGTCATTATTTCATGTGTTTCTGCCTTTAGTGCAATGATGAGCTTATCCTGTGCTTCTGGATCCTTTTCTTTCTCAGTTTCCCGGAGCTTGGAAACTACTTTGTTCTCCCTCGAATCACTTTGGGTTGGTTCTTCCTCCATGTTTTCTAATCTCTGCCTTCTCTCCTCTAGTTTCTTCTCCAAGGTCTCCATAACATCCACAAGATGTTCCACCTCCTTATTTCTACACATGTCTTCAAATTCATCCTCCTGATGAAAATAATCTCCCAACTCTTGCCTCTTCCTTCTTGCATGCATGTAACCCTCGGGATCATAATGCGTTCTAAACATGTGCTGGAACAGGTTGTATTCATCCACCAACTTTCTATCAATAACTTCATATGCTCTGGTAGATACAACTTTAAAATACTGGAAATGAAGTGTACTAGGGAGGAAGGCCTGCCTGTGTGCACCTCCAAAATGCTTGGCATTAGAGACACTTAATTGCCTTACAATTTCCAAAAAAGAAATCCTGTCTGATGCAGGCTTTGGTAACACATAGGGATAACCCTCAAATCCATAGCATCGAACAAAAGTGAAGTTATGGCATGAGTACCAATCACCCCAATTGTGATTAACCTTTGGATTTTTGTGGTCGTGAGGCCTAAGAAAATTCTTGACATCCTCAGAAAATGATCCTTGCAAAGGCTCACCAAGGAGCAAGAAAATTGGCTTAACAAAGAATTCCTAAAATTTGAGGTAATTTGAATTCACATATCTGTAATCCTAGAAAGAAACCCACAACTGCACTGATTAATCCTGTCCATTCTTCCCTACTATATTTACATTCAAACCCTCTAACCATAATCCCCTAAATCTCCCATAAAATATAATATGCATTAACAATGAATAATGCTTGAAATGCTTGTCTGGGTAATCTTTCAAGTTCATGAAGCCTTCATGCAGTCTGTCCACCACGTATGAAGCAAAATCAAAAGATCTAGGCTCATGTCTCTAGATATCTACTACTAAATCCAATGGTCCTATGTTAGCCACATCAAGAGCTTCAACTCCTCCAACCTGGCCACAAGCCATATATGTATACTGTAGACACTTCTTGAAAACAGTCATATCATAAGGAGGACCATCTTCCTTTGTTAGCCTCCCCTTCTTCGCTTTGTGGATAGCTAGGTTACAACCCCGATATGTAGTATCCCTTTTTTTGTATTCCTCTTCCAAAACCACAAATGATAAAGGCACATTTGCCTCCACATCCACTACAAAAACTTCCTGAATTGTGGCGACTACAAAGTGAACAAAATCAGTCCCATCGGGCAACAAAATGCATCATTGTTTGCATCATATTGTCTTACCAGAAGCTTCAACAAGTCAATATTTACAAAGAAATTAGGTACCACGAGTTTACCTAAATTGGTGTTCCATGGGTTTGAAATTGGCATAGCCTCATCCTTGCAGAGGTAATGAAAAAGAAACAACTCATGCCCACGCATTGTTGTGAGTACATCTCCAATCTCTCTGTACCTATCCTCCAATTGGTCACGAATAGGAAAATTCACCTTAGCTTTGCGTGACCTAGCTTCTGGAGAGCCCATCTGATCTATCATATCTTGGTTTAATTTTCTTCGAGCTTCACTGACTTCACCCTTCGATTTTTTCATCGTGGTACTGGATACTTCAACAACCTTTCACTTCCCTTTTTAGCTTGACCCTTCCATCTCTATAAATTTCTTTACTCTATGCTTAGCAGCTCAAAATATTTCTTAATAAACACCTGATATCTTTTTGGAATAGCTCTGTGCGAAATGCTATTATGCAACACTGGTTATATACCCCAGGGAGTCCAATCTTGTACTTAATTGCCACAATCTTGATGGATTTTCTTTGTGTGGTGATGGACCTACTCAATTGCATCCACCTCCAAAATGCTTGGCATTAGAGACAATTAAATGCCTCACAATTTCCAAAAAAGCAATCCTGTCTGGTGCAGGCTTTGGTAGCACATAGGAATAACCCTCAAATCTGTAGCATCAAACAAAAGTGAAGTTTTGGAATGAGTACCAATCACCCAAATTGTGATTAACCTTTGGATTTTTGTGGTCATGAGGCCTAAGAAACTTCTTGACATCCTTAGAAAATGATCCCTACAAAGGCTCACCAAAGAGCAAGAAAATTGGCTTAACAAAGAATTCCTCAAATTTGAGGTAATTTGAATTCACATATCTGTAATCCCAGAAAGAAACCCACAACTACACTTATTGATCCTGTCTGTTCTTCCCTACTGTATTTACATTCAAACCCTCTGACCATAATCCCCTAAATCTCCCATAAAATAAAATAATATGCATTAGCAACGAATAATGCTTGAAATGCTTGTCTAGGTTATCTTTCAAGTTCATGAAGCCTTCATGCAGTCTGTCCACCAGGTATGAAGAAAAATCGAAAGATCTAGGCTCATGTCTCTAGATATCTGCTGCTAAAACCAACGGTCCTATGTTTGCCACATCAGGAGCTTCAACTCCACCAATCTAGCCACAAGCCATATATGTATACTGTATAACACTTCTTGAAAATAATCATATCATAAGGAGGACCATCTTCCTTTGTTAGCCTCCCCTTCTCCGCTTTGTGGATAGCAAGGTTACAACCCTGATATGTAGTATCCGTTTTTCTGTATTCCTCTTCCAAAACCACAAATGATAAAGGCACATTTGCCTCCAAATCCACTACAAAAACTGCCTGAATTGTGGCTATTGCAAAGTGAACAAAATCAGTCCCATCGGGCAACAAAATGCATCATTTGTTTGCATCATAATGTCTTACCAAAAGATTCAATAAGTCAATATTTACAAAGACATTAGGGACCATGAGTTTACCTAAATTGGTATTCCATGGGTTTGAAATTGGTATAGGCTCATCCCTGCGAGGTAATGAAAAAGAAACAACTCATGCCCACGCACTGTTGTGAGTATATCTCCAATCTCTTTGTACCTGTCCTCCAACTAGTCACGAATAGGAAAATTCACCTTAGATTTGTGTGACCTAGCTCCTGGAGAGCCCATCTGATCTATCATATCTTGGTTGAATTTTCTTAGAGCTTCACTGACTTCACCCTTCGATTTTTTCATCATGGTACTAGATACTTCAACAACCTTTCCCTTCCCTTTTGAGCTTGACCCTTCCATCTCTATAAATTTCTTTACTCTATGCTCAGTAGCTCAAAATATTTCTTAATAAATGCTTGATATCTTTTTGAAATAGCTCTGTGCGAAATTCTATTATGCAACACTAGTTATATATCCCAGGGAGTCCAATCTTGTACTTAATTACCACAATCTTGATGGATTTTCTTTGTGTGGTGATGGACCTACTCAATTGCCTCCACCTCCAAATTCTTGGCATTAGAGACACTTAATTGCCTCACAATTTCCAAAAAAGCAATCCTGTCTGGTGCAGGCTTTGGTAACACATAGGAATAACCCTCTAATCGAATGCATCGAAAAAAAGTGAAGTTTTGGCATGAGTACAAATCACCCCAATTATGATTAACCTTTGTATTATTATGGTCATGAGGCCTAAGAAACTTCTTGACATCCTTAGAAAATGATCCTTGCAAAGGCTCACCAAAGAGAAAGAAAATTGGCTTAACAAAGAATTCGTCAAATTTGAGGTAATTTGAATTCACATATCTATAATCCCAAAAAGAAACCCACAACTGCACTGATTGATCCCATCTGTTCTTCCCTACTATATTTACATTCAAACCCTCTAACCATAAACCCCTAAATCTCCCATAAAATAAAATAATATGCATTAACAAAGAATAATGCTTGAAATGCTTATCTGGGTTATCTTTCAAGTTCATGAAGCCTTCATGCAGTATGTCCATCAGGTATGAAGCAAAATCGAAAGATCTAGGCTCATGTCTCTGGATATCTGCTGCTAAAACCAATGGTCCTATGTTTGCCACATCAAGAGCTTCAACTCCTCCAATCTGGCCACAAGCCATATATGTATACTGTAGACACTTCTTGAAAATAATCATATCATAAGGAGGACCATGTTCCTTTGTTAGCCTCCCCTTCTCCACTTTGTGATTAGCGAGGTTACAACCCTTATATGTAGTATCCCTTTTTCTGTATTCCTCTTCCAAAACTACAAATGATAAAGGCACATTTGCCTCCAAATCCACTACAAAAACTTCCTGAATTGTGGCTACTGCAAAGTGAACAAAATCAGTCCCATCGGGCAAAAAAATGCATCATTTGTTTGCATCATAATGTCTTACCAGGAGCTTCAATAAGTCAATATTTACAAAGACATTAGGTACCATGAGTTTACCTAAATTGGTGTTCCATGGGTTTGAAATTGGCATAGGCTCATCCCTGCAGGGGTAATGAAAAAGAAACAACTCATGCCCACACACTATTGTGAGTACATCTCCAATCTCTCTGTACTTGTCCTCCAACTAGTCACGAATAGGAAAATTCACCTTAGCTTTACGTGACCTAGCTCTTCGGGAGCCCATCTCATCTATCATATCTTGGTTTAATTTTCTTCGAACTTCACTGACTTCACCCTTCAATTTTTTCATCGTGGTACTAGATACTTCAACAACCTTTCACTTCCCTTTTGAGCTTGACCCTTCCATCTCTATAAATTTCTTTACTCTATGCTCAGCAGCTCAAAATATTTCTTAATAAACACCTGATATCTTTTTGCAATAGCTCTGTGTGAAATGCTATTATGCAACACTAGTTATATATCCTAGGGAGTCCAATCTTGTACTTAATTACCACAATCTTGATGGATTTTCTTTTTGTGGTGATGTACCTACTCAATTGCGTCCACCTCCAAAATGCTTGGCATTAGAGACACTTAGTTGCCTCACAATTTTTTAAAAAGCAATCCTGTCTGGTGCAGGGTTTGGTAACATAGAGGATTAACCCTCAAATCCATAGCATCAAACAAAAGTGAAGTTTTGGCATGAGTACCAATCACCCCAATTGTGATTAACCTTTAGATTTTTGTAGTTGTGAGGCCTAAGAAACTTCTTGACATCCTTAGAAAATGATCACTGCAAAGTCTCACCAAAGAGCAAGAAAATTGGCTTAACAAAGAATTCCTCAAATTTGAGGTAATTTGAATTCACATATCTATAATCCCAGAAAGAAACCCACAACTACACTGATTGATCCTGTCCATTCTTCCCTACTTTATTTACATTCAAACCCTTTGACCATAATCCCCTAAATCTCCCATAAAATAAAATAATATGCATTAACAATGAATAATGCTTGGAATGCTTGTCTGGGTTATCTTTCAAGTTCATGAAGCCTTCATGCAGTCTATCCACTAGGTATGAAGCAAAATCAAAAGATCTAGGCTCATGTCTCTGCATATCTACTATTCAAACCAACGGTCCTATGTTTGCCACATCAGGAGCTTCAACTCCTCCAATCTGGCCACAAGCCATATATGTATACTGTAGACACTTCTTGAAAATAGTCATATCATAAGGAGGACCATCTTCCTTTGTTAGCCTCCCCTTCTCCACTTTGTGGATAGTGCGCTTACAACACTGATATGTAGTATCCATTTTTCTGTATTCCTCTTCCAAAACCACAAATGATAAAGGCACATTTGCCTCCAAATCCACTACAAAAACTTCCTGAATTGTGGCTACTGCAAAGTGAACAAAATTAGTCCCATTGGGCAACAAAATGCATCATTTCTTTGCATCATAATGTCTTACCAGGAGCTTCAATAAGTCAATATTTACAAAGACATTAGGTACCATGAGTTTACCTAAATTGGTGTTCAATGGGTTTGAAATTGGCATAGGCTCATCCCTACAGAGGTAATGAAAAAGAAACAACTCATGCCCATGCAGTGTTGTGAGTATATCTCCAATCTCTCTGTACCTGTCCTCCAATTGGTCACGAATAGGAAAATTCACCTTAGCTTTGTGTGACCTAGCTCCTGGAGAGCCCATCTGATCTATCATATCTTGGTTTAATTTTCTTCGAGCTTCACTGACTTCAACCTTCAATTTTTTCATCGTGGTACTGGATACATCAACAACCTTTCACTTCCCTTTTGAGCTTGACCCTTCCATCTCTATAAATTTCTTTACTCTATGCTCAGCAGCTCAAAATATTTCTTAATAAACACTTCATATCTTTTTGCAATAGCTCTGTTCGAAATGGTATTATGCAACACTGGTTATATATCCCAGGGAGTCCAATCTTGTACTTAATTACCATAATATTGATGGATTTTCTTTGTGTAGCGATGGACCTACTCAATTGCATCCACCTCCAAAATGCTTGGCATTAGAGACACTTAATTGCCTCACAATTTCCAAAAAAGCAATCCTGTCTAGTGTAGGCTTTGGTAACACATAGGAATAACCCTCAAATCCATAGCATTGAACAAAAGTGAAGTTTTTGCATGAGTACCAATCACCCCAATTGTGATTAACCTTTGGATTTTTGTGGTCACGAGGCCTAAGAAACTTCTTGACATCCTTAGAAAATGATCCCTGCAAAGGCTCACCAAAGAGCAAGAAAATTGGCTTAACAAAGATTTCTTCAAATTTGAGGTAATTTGAATTCACATATCTGTAATCCCAGAAAGAAACCCACAAATGCACTAATTGATCATGTCCGTTCTTCCCTACTGTATTTACATTCAAACCCTCTAACCATAATCCCCTAAATCTCCCATAAAATAAAATAATATGCATTAACAATGAATAATGCTTGAAATGCTTGTCTGGGTTTTCTTTCAAGTTCATGAAGCCTGCATGCAGTCTGTCCACCAAGTATGAAGCAAAATTGAAAGATCTAGGCTCATGTCTCTGGATATCTACTGCTAAAACCAATGGTCCTATGTTTGCCACATCAAGAGCTTCAACTCCTCCAATGTGGCCACAAGCCATATATGTATACTGTAGACACTTCTTGAAAATAATCATATCATAAGGAGGACCATCTTCCTTTGTTAGCCTCCCCTTCTCCACTTTGTGGATAGCGAGGTTACAACCCTGATATGTAGTATCTGATTTTCTATATTCCTCTTCCAAAACCACAAATGATAAAGGCACATTTGCCTCCAAATCCACTACAAAAACTTCCTGAATTATGGCTACTGTAAAGTGAACAAAATCAGTCCCATCGGTGAACAAAATGTATCATTTGTTTGCATCATAATGTCTTACCAGGAGCTTCAATAAGTCAATATTTACAAAGACATTAGGTACCATGAGTTTACCTAAATTGGTGTTCCATGGGTTTGAGATTGGCATAGGCTCATCCCTGCAGAGGTAATGAAAAAGAAACAACTCATGCCCATACACTGTTGTGAGTATATCTCCAATCTCTCTATACCTGTCCTCCAACTAGTCACGAATAGGAAAATTCACCTTAGCTTTGTTTGACCTAGCTCCTGGAGAGCCCATCTGATCTATCATATCTTGGTTTAATTTTCTTCGAGCTTCATTGACTTCACCCTTCAATTTTTTCATCGTGGTACTGGATACTTCAACAACCTTTCACTTCCCTTTTGAGCTTGACCCTTCCATCTCTATAAATTTCTTTACTCTATGCTCAGCAGCTCAAAATATTTCTTAATAAACACTTGATATCTTTTTGCAATAGCTCAATGCGAAATGCTATTATGCAACACTGGTTATATATCCCAGGGAGTCCAATCTTGTACTTAATTACCACAATCTTGATGGATTTTCTTTGTGTGGTGATGGACCTACTCAATTGCGTCCACCTCCAAAATGCTTGGCATTAGAGACACTTAATTGCCTCACAATTTCAAAAAAAGCAATCTTGTCTAGTGCAGGCTTTGGTAACACATAGGAATAACCCTCAAATACGTAGCATCGAATAAAAGTGAAGTTTTGGCATGAGTACCAATTACCTCAATTGTGATTAACATATGGATTTTTGTGGTCATGAGGCCTAAGAAACTTCTTGACATCCTTAGAAAACAATCCATGAAAAGGCTCACTAAAGAGCAAGAAAATTGGCTTAACAAAGAATTCCTCAAATTTGAGGTAATTTGAATTCACATATCTGTAATCCCAAAAAGAAACCCACAACTGCACTGATTGATCCTGTCCGTTCTTCCCTACTGTATTTACATTCAAACCCCCTGACCATAATCCCCTAAATCTCCCATAAAATAAAATAATATGCATTAACAACGAATAATGCTTGAAATGCTTGTCTGGGTTATCTTTCAAGTTCATGAAGCCTTCATGCAATCTATCCACTAGGTATGAAGCAAAATCGAAAGATCTAGGCTCATGTCTCTAGATATCTGCTACTAAAACCAACGGTCCTATGTTTGCCACATCAGGAGCTTCAACTCCTCCAATCTGGCCACAAGCCATATATGTAAACTGTAGACACTTCTTGAAGATAATCATATCATAAGGAGGACCATCTTCCTCTGTTAGCCTTCCCTTCTCTGCTTTGTGGATAGCGAGGTTACAACCCTGATATGTAGTATCCATTTTTTTGTATTCCTCTTCCAAAACCACAAATGATAAAGGCACATTTGCCTCTAGATCCACTGCAAAAACTTTCTGAATTGTGGCTACTACAAAGTGAACAAAATCGGTCCCATCGGGCAACAAAATGCATCCTTTGTTTGCATCATAATGTCTTACTAGGAGCTTCAATAAGTCAATATTTACAAAGACATTAGTTATCATGAGTTTACCTAAATTGGTGTTCCATGGGTTTGAAATTGGCATAGGCTCATCCCTGCAGAGGTAATAAAAAAGAAACAACTCATGCCCACACACTATTGTGAGTACATCTCTAATCTCTCTATACCTATCCTCCAACTGGTCACAAATAGGAAAATTCACCTTAGCTCTGCGTGACCTAGCTCTTGGAGAGCCCATCTGATCTATCATATCTTGGTTTAATTTTCTTCGAGCTTCATTGACTTCACCCTTCGATTTTGTCATCGTTCTACTGGATACTTCAACAACCTTTCACTTCCCTTTTGAGCTTGACCCTTCCATCTCTGTGAATTTCTTTACTCTATGCTCAGTAGCTCAAAATATTTCTCAATAAACACCTAATATCTTTTTGCAATAGCTCTGTGCGAAATGCTATTATGCAACACTAGTTATATATCCCAAGGAGTCCAATCTTGTATTTGATTACCACAATCTTGATGGATTTTCTTTGTGTGGCGATGGACCTACTCAATAGATGCATCTAATTGAAGCCATTATGTCAGTTTTTCACATCAGGACCTCCAACGGCTAATCAGCGAGACTTTTCCTGATGATTCAATTGTTTGGCGCTGTTTGTTATGACTTTACCGCTTTTCACCTTTTGATTGGCACAAGCTATCTCGACCAACCCATCGGGTCTTGAAATAGCAATTTTTCTCCTATCCTGATGAGCATTCCTTCAGTTTTAGCTATGCTTTTTGTTTTAATGCTCCATCCACATAACTCTCCTCGATGTCTTCACCTTCAGTTTTCTTTTACTTAACCCATTGGGTATCAACATATTTCATTTTATCTCACTCTGATTTCCCGATGATCTCAATATACCAATCCGCATTTTGTCTAAGTCCCTCACATTATCGGTATAACTCACCCCGAAGAACTCCTAGCAACTCATCATCCTCCTTAACAGTCCTATTGGGACTCAGCATAGCATAAAATTTCTTCTTCCGATGTCTTGATGAGTCCCCACTTAATGTTTACTTTATCGGTATAGTCTACACCGATATCCCCGCAGGCACTTCTATCTTCATTGGGGGTCAGAATAGCCTTTTTCTATTCCTCCCAAAGTCCCAATAAGTTTCCGATGCACCTTTGTGCTTTATACCTCCAAGTCTATTTTATCGGTATAGGTAATACCAATAGTTCTGCCCTCTGATTCTTCAATTCATCAAGGATAGGCCTAACCATTTTTGGACTACTCTGATATGGTCCTTCTTTCCAATGGGCCCCTCCTTCGGTTCCCTTCAGTCATCAGGTATTAGGATAGACTTTTCTCATTACTTCCAATCTCCCGATACTATAAGTCCATGATCTGCTTTGCCTTATCATCACAAGTTACACTGGTGGCTTCATAGGTTATCGGTAAAACAATTTCTATGTTTTGCTGATAAGCTGATTTATGCCAATAGAAAGAAATCACCTTCTGCTTCATCAGAACAAGTTATCCCGATGTTATGACTTTTTCAAAAGCACGCACCATGCTAAGTATTTTTTAAGCACTCCAATGCATCCGCCTTCTATTTTATCGATATAAGTCATGTTGATAATCCTTCTTTTGCTTGCCAATGTTGTTTCATCAAGATTACTTATGCCGATAATTGAAATTTTGCAATCCAACAAAAATGAGCCATCCATCCTGAATATTGGTGATCCCAACTTTTCTGTAATGCCCCGCCAGGAAACCCCAAAGGGATAAAGCTAAAACACTCAAATGGAGTGTAAATATTTTTTTTAAGAAACTTTAATACACAACATTAAGATGCATTGGAGTTATCTAATGCTTAGATAATGCAGCGGAAGACTAAATGAACCTGAGGAGTTTCCCAATGTGATTACGTAACCTAACACCTAACTCAACTCGCGACATCTGATCCAATTAAATAGGATATCTTAATTACATGTTATTACTTGAAACATGGATATACTTTGTTCAGTGAATAATCATTATAGAAATTAAGAAACATTCACCTATTATGGTTGAAGATGAGACTAACATGAGGAATTTTACCCATAGAATTTAAAACATGAATCACATGCAAATTCATCCATTAAGGTTAAAATATGGTTAACTTGACGAGTCCAACCATTTTAGTTACAATATAGCTAATAAAATGAAGTTCATTTATTAAGGCTAAAATGTACATGACCAAATGGGTTCATCCATTATAGTTAAAATATAGTTAATAAGGTGAAGTTCATTTATTTAGATTGAAATGTAAATACCCATTGAGTTCATCCATTATAGTTAAAGTGTAGGTATTAGGATGAAGTTCATTTATTAAGGTTATAATGTGGATAATCCAATTGAGTTCATCCATTTATAGTTAGAATGAAGCTAATTTGACAAAGTTCATTTATTTAGAATAAAATGTAAATAACTAAATGAATTCATCCAATTTAGTTAAAATATAGCTATTATGATGATGTTCATTTATTGAGATTAATATGTAAGTAACTAAATGAAGTTCATCCATTAGAATTACAATTTAGGTAATATGACAAGTTCATCCAATAATTGTTATCCATTCATTTTGTTCAAATTTTTCCTTAACCATATACCATGCATCTAATTTCATTACATGCTTTATTTTCATCATAACCTACTAAGTTCTTTCCATGCTTACTTATTTTCATTAACATTAACAAAATACTTTCCATGATCATATCTACGATCTTTTATGATCCTAATTACTGCATTTAACAAGATGACTATATACATGCATTCCAAAAATTATCTTCATCTAATCCCCATTACACACTTAACATAATGCATCCATACATGCCAACACTAACTATGAAACATGAGAGACAAAAGCATCACATAACACAGAAATGATATCGGAGTTCACCCCTAGAGGGCTACATCTCTAAGTTTACTCAACTACAAGACCCCTCTGGCAATTAATTAAGTTAAGATTACATAAGGTTCATGTCATTTACATTTCTACCCTTTAGGCAAACACAACCAATATACAAACGACCACTTTGGTCAATAAATACATAAATGATCCCTACATAGCAACGGATCCAACTGAGCATATTAAAAGCCAATGCAAAGGTCTCTTGTATGACGGTACCCTAACTAGGGACTCGACCCACTATGGCCAACCACAAACCAACCAGACGACAGGGTCCAAACAAGCATATCAAGGCTTGGCATTACTTTAAACCAAAGCGAATACAAAAATTTAACTTGCTTAGGCAATAACCGGAAACAGGCATTCTTCTTTCCACTAGTTTAAACAATAAAAGTTTATCAAGTTTTCTAAACGATCTAAGTTTTCCAAATACATTAATAGAAAATCATAGTTACAAAGGAGAATACAGTGCCACAATTGCAATATTACCATTTTTCTAATTCTCATTACAGAGGGAAAGTATATTTAAACCATTTATTTCACCAATGATAATCAACAATATCTTACCAATTGTCAAATCGACACATCATTAAATTTCCAATAAATCTAATAGCATATCATTTAAGTCTACAAGATATCCAATGATAAATATTTCTTTTTTTTCTAAAATTCCTAAGTCTCCTAGCATATTCAAATCCATTAATACTATATCCTTGAATAACATATTATGTAGAAATTAACAAGATATATTTTATTCCAAGCAATTTACCAATTATAATATTATCTCTAGGAAATAAAATATAACAATTTTAAATCTAATAATGCACAATTTCAAATTAAGTATTATTTAATATATGTATATTAATCTCATTAATACAATATATATTAATAATAATTTTATGTTACACAAATAAATATTAATTAATATATAAATGTTAATCTTTATCATTAACATATATATATATATTAATAATATTTAAATATTAAATTAAAAACTCTATGTAAAAATCAAGAAAACCTAAAAATTTAATATACACCTTTTTTTTTTTAAAACTAAAAAAAATATTAAAAAAATACTGGGAGGGCAGTCATGCCCTAGCCATGGGGTTGAGGTCGTGCCCTACCCGCAGAGCCTGCGGCCACCATGGTGGACGCAGACCCTCGGCCTCCACACAGTGGAGTCGAGGTCTCTGCGGCTGGCATGGGGGTCACAGACCCTTCGGCCTCCACACTATGGAGCGGGGTAGCTACGGCCACTCACGTGGACATAGTCCCTCCGCTTCCACAGGGTGGGCGCAGGGGCTCTGCAGCCGCCGTGGAAGGCGCAGAGGCTAACTCTGCGGATTTGTGGGTGGTGAAAATGGGAGGGGCGTGGGTTGAACTTTGGCTCCCCCCCTAAAACCCCAAAATAATTTCGTTCCCTTTTTTTTTTTTTTTTACAATTTCAATTTTCAAATTATTTAAATAGGAATAAATGAAATTTCAAGAAACGTAAACCCCCATTTCCTTTTTATCACAGTCCCATAAATTTTCCAGCTTGTTCAAAACCACATTATGGGAAATTCTCCCAGCAAGTTCATGATTTTCCAAATACTCCATGGCCTTCAGATATGCCAGATTTGCTCAAACACAAAACCATTTAGACAATCTTGACCCCAGAGCAACCAACATTTTCAAAACTGAAACCTAAATTTTAACAACATTCATGGAGGTTTAAAGTACGAAATCTTCAAGAAAAACTATTCCTTTTTTTTTTTTTGAAATACAAACCCAATATCACAGGAAAACAAGAGATGAAATTGAATCCTACCTCATTTCGCATTCCTGGCAAGATTTTGAAGATGAGCCCAAACTGCCATTCAAGAAAATCTTCATTTCCTCCAAAATCCCCAATTTCTCCATCCAAAATATTTTCCTTCCAAAAATCCAACAACCCCAAAAATATTTTCCAACCTAGGTTAAATGGAAATGAATTTTGACCTAGTTCCCAATTTTGAATTTTAAACATCTTTTTTATAAAAATGAGAAATCATTCTTTTCAACTATTCAAAAATCTAACTTGCTTTTCTAATTAAAATTAAAATGCTTCTCTCTCATTTAAATTTAATTTTCTCAATATTAACAAGCTAACATTTATATTTTGTAATATTGACGAGGGTAAAATATTTTAGTTAAATTAATTTCCCAAAATCAATCTTTCACACTAAATCAAAATATACATGAATAAAACTTACTTTTCTAATCAAAATTGATTTTCTTAAAAGGGTAAAATTAACCTTTCCTTACCAAAATGCAAAAGAGATTAAATTATTTATATTTCAAATAACTTTAAATCTTTCCCTTTTAAAATGCATAAACTAAATAAATTCACGATTTTAAATTAACCATTAAATTAAACTCGCAACAAACATAAATAAAGCGATATTTTTTAATTAATGATTATTCACATAAAAGAAACTTATTTATTTTAATTCCTCAATTACTAATGCATAAATGAACACATTAAATTAAATTAAATACTTAAACTTGCTACAAACATAAATATAGCGATCCTTTTTAATTAATGATTAATCACCTAGAAGAAACCTATTTATTTTGATTTCTTGATTAGTAATGCGTAAATGAACACATTAAATCAAATTAAATACTTAGGATAAATTACTCCATTTTACCACACGCAAGGCACGCAAACCAAGAAAGCCAACCAATCACACGACACACAAACCCATACAAAAAGGAAACTGACAAACCACACACAACGCTCACTTGATCATGGCTAAGGCAAGTTGAGGGTTTTACGACCACCTAATCCAAATTCTAAGCATGAAAGAGGTATACTCAACCCTGCGAATGCTGATGGAGACGAACCTCGCACCTAGGTGGTATTGTACCTGCAATCTCCTGCACCCATGAGTCATGCAAGCATACATATATATATACATATTCAATGAAGGCGTTAGCTCGAGATTTATAACAAAAATTAGGGAGACAATTAAACTTACATAAGAATCGATGCTAAAGCACATTAACATGTATGCACAATATTCGTATTATCTAATCTACAACATTACATCATGGTAAATCAACCATTCAAGAATGCCACATAGGAAGTCAACCAAGGTCAAACTGGTTTTGCAAGGCTGACTAGGGTAG
The DNA here is from genome assembly GCF_030272615.1 of Cryptomeria japonica. Classification (NCBI taxonomy): domain Eukaryota; kingdom Viridiplantae; phylum Streptophyta; class Pinopsida; order Cupressales; family Cupressaceae; genus Cryptomeria; species Cryptomeria japonica. The sequence goes on along the minus strand of NC_081406.1, from coordinate 418,584,591 downwards.
GGGCACTACATTCTCCCCCTAGGCTCTGACTTACTCCTAGAAGTCGTAAGGCTAGATGGGAAACATGCAACACGTATTAGCCCTGAAACTCATTTAACAATTATAAATTTGCACATATGAATCTTTCTATAAATAAATGAAACATTATTGCTAAAACCTCTATGATTGTCATTATCCATAGGTAAGATACATCTAAAGCCATACACTTCTTTTAAATATTCTAGGTATTATCCACAGTCATAGCAGAAAAACAAGAATTTTCTTCCTTTCATCACACCCATCAAAGCATTAAAAGAGGTAAGCATCAATTACCATACTCATTCTACCAAGAAGGTCAAGAAAACATGCTATCATGATCAATCTCTTTTACCATTACATATTTTTACAAAACTTTATCACATAGAACTAGCTTCCAATATAAATTTCTACAACCAAGTTAACTTTCAATGAATAAGAGCAACATAAATAACTCAATTGTTTACACTTTCCAGGCATAAAAGAACCTTTCCAATGACTATGTACCATAACATAGTGACAAGTTAATGCCATTTAATCTATGATTTCACATAATAACAATCCACATAACTGGAATTGCATAGCACAAAAGGCCACATGTGAGCATGTCTAATGTTCTGTCAAAGATAACATGCATGATCAACATCTCTATGCCTGATCTCAGAACAAATAACCTGATCATAAATATCCAACAACTCACTCAAGGGCTTGATGGTGCTAGGGTACACCATAGTGGTGCTACCTTCCATACAAGACCCTCGTGAACATCTCTTGTTGCGTAAGGTGTTTAGCCTCCAAGAGATAGTCACCACACATATGTAGGTAGTGGATCCTAGCTGTCTCACAGCCTCACATACCCCCATCCTCAAGGTTCCCTACGTCCACTTTCTTGTATACACTCAACCAAGACCGTCTCTTATGTTCTTGGAGAGGAATTCACATTCCAACACAAGACCAACATATGAAAACAACAAGGAGAAACTGGTTTAGCCACCCAAGTACAGAAGAAAAAAGATAATAATCGTCAATTCCAACATTAAGGCAAGAAAATAATTCTGGAATTGAAACATCAAATCAAGTAAAAACAAGATTACAAGATTGTGGCTAAACCTTCAAGGTCAAAATAGAATAAATTGCTCGCCCACAAGGAAATAAATAAATAAACAAAAATAAAAAAATCATAAGTGCACATTACATCACTATGTGACTAACAGCTAGCCACCAACGAGGAAGGAAGAAACAATCATCTAGCTATCATAGTAGCTCATCATGTGGTGTGGCCTAGTCACACATCCGCATGGCATGGCAGTGTGCACCTCGACATCACCCCGCATCACGTCATCACGCGGCATGGCTCTACCCTAAACCTATTGGTAGGCTGCATGGCAATGTCTACTACATCCTGCATCGTGTCTCAGCATGGCATGACAATACTCCAAGCGAAAAGGGCACGCAATGGACGTATCCCACATGGCAGTGTACCTCACAGATAAGGGCATGCGCAGGTCACACCCCACATAGAGATGTACCTCTCAGGATACTCGTTGTAAGCCAAAGGTATACATGGCTAAGGTCTACCCATAAGTCCACCAACACTAGTCAATTGGCAGCTCATGTGAAAAATAACATGCCTCCCATGAAGACAAGGCAAAAGATGCTCCAATAAAATCCATCATTATGCTCAAGAACTATCATCAATTATTCTCAAATAAAGGATAGGAATTAGGCTGGCACACATGAACCTTATACATCAGTTCATCATAAGGGGAAGTATTGAGTACACCTATAATATAGTTTCATTACAAAACTATATTTTCCCTCGAAATAGGGAAGCTAAAGTTGCTTCGCATCGACATTACTTGTACATCATTCCATACTTTTCAAGGAATGGTGACTTCTACTACTACCCCTTCACATACTGACTTATCAACAACCCGTGGGTTGGCACTCAGTAAGGGAGCAAATATGCAACATCACATAAATAGTATGGTTTCCCATACTCATAAGAAAACATATCCTCCATGGTTGATTACTTCACCATCCCATGGGCACACATAGAAAGTATGGGTTTCTTACAATACACAAGGAATAACACCATTACTGGCCTAGTCACAATTACAGGGAGTACTTTTCAATACGCTATCATCTACTCAAGAAAGGTTTTAACTATGCTTTCCGCATAAATAACTGAATAAAGTTTATCCTAGATACAAGTACGGAATTTCTTCTTAACCATTCAAAATTACATAAGGAAATAACATCATTCCAATCTCTTTTTTGAATTCATTAATCATTCACAACTACATTACTAACTATGCAAATTTCGTTATGAAGCTCAAGACTTTCATTTTTCCATAAAAAGCCAAGATGCAAAAAGTACAATTACACGTGTTTTATAAACACTTTTATTTAAATCAATGTGTTCTTAGTAGCATTTCTAAACAAAATCTTATGATTTAGGCAAAGAGAAGGGAAAGAGAGTTTGAAAATTAAACTATTTCCTATGAATACATAAGATCCACAAGGTTACACTATATGCTCAGATAAAGTCTATCATTTTAGTTGCAAGGTTTTCATTTCGCTATCTTTTTAGGAGGATGCCAAAACAACCTAACATGACATTTCCAATTATTATGGTTGCAATAGAATGTTCTAGTTTTCCGAACAAGAAATCAAGATAGACAATCTTTCAGTAATACAAAACCTCTTGAGAACACTCACTATTCTTAATTCAATACAATTATACATCAAAATTTGCAACCTAACATTGAAAATCAAAATACGACAAGAAGGTAAACGAGGAGCTATCAACTAAATAATACACATTAATGCATACACATCAAACAAGTCTTTCATTCGCACTTTCTAAACACAATAAGACAATTATCTATATCCAAAGGCAAGTTAAATGGAGCATTGCTAAAATAGGTCCTAAATCAATCTGGTTTGAAGATGCATGTAAAACAATCTTTCATGGAACACATTAACAAACTCTTGAAGCTACTATAACATGTTCCCTTTTGATACTCCTCTTACAGATGAGATAATCTCACATAGCAACAATCCACATATTAATGTACATTACTTAAGATAGAATTTAATTATGTTACTTCTATGAGACACATGGGGAATTCTTTAATGTAAACATACAATTTTTCTCAATAACCAATATTAACCTTCAAACCAAAGCCCTTTTATAATCTAAAAACACGTAAGCATTATAAGGCTCACACAAAGGCTCAAGAAATCACAACCTTTCTCTTGCAATAAGAAAAATCAAAGGAGAGATAATTACCCATATCAAATCATTTTAATCTCTAGAGAGAGAGAGGAGGAAGGGTCATAATCATTCAATTTACTACATAATAAGCATTTTAATATTCACCATACTAGTCCTTCTATTGGACAACACTAAGATAGATCATAACCCTAACAAGAACATTTCATACTTTTAGATTCAAGACAACACCAACCAACCCAGATGGACTAGTCAAAAGAGTAAAGCAATTCAAGAATGAAGGTACATATGACTCCCTTTTAGAATATGAGTAATCGTAGACCAAGACATTAATAAGTAAACAAAGCACATACAATCACTACAAAGCACCCACATCAAGAAGGTGAAAATAGGGTGTGAACACACATGTTACACACAAGTTAAGGTCTGCTCAATCACACACCTACAAAAAGGAGGACAAGCATACGCATAAGGTCAATACACCACACACCAACTAAGGGCACCAGTGAAACCAGAGATCCCAGTGTTGCAACATGGGCTCTGATACCAAATGTAATGCCCCGCCAGGAAACCCCGAAGGGATAAAGCTAAAACACTCAAATGGAGTGTAAATACTTTTTTTTAAGAAACTTTAATACACAACATTAAGATGTATTGGAGTTATCTAACACTTAGATAACGCAGCGGAAGACTAAACGAACCTAAGGAGTTTCCCAACGTGATTACGTAACCTAACACCTAACTCAACTTGTGACATTTGATCCAATTAAACAGGATATCTTAATTACATGTTATTACTTGAAACATGGATATACTTTGTTCAATGAATAATCATTATACAAATTAGGAAACGTTCATCTATTATGGTTGAAGATGAGACTAACATGAGGAATTTTACCCATAGAAGTTAAAACATAGATCACCTGCAAATTCATCCATTAAGGTTAAAATATGGTTAACTTGACGAGTCCATCCATTTTAGTTACAGTATAGCTAATAAAATGAAGGTTGTTTATTAAGGCTAAAATGTACATAACCAAATGGGTTCATCCATTATAGTTAAAATATAGTTAATAAGGTGAAGTTCATTTATTTAGATTGAAATGTAAATAACCAATGAGTTCATCCATTATAGTTAAAGTGTAGGTATTAGGATGAAGTTCATTTATTAAGGTTATAATGTGGATAATCCAATTGAGTACATCCATTTATAGTTAGAATGAAGCTAATTTGATGAAGTTCATTTATTTAGAATAAAACGTAAATAATTAAATGAATTCATCCAATTTAGTTAAAATATAGCTATTATGATGATGTTCATTTATTGAGATTAATATGTAAGTAACTAAATGAAGTTCATCCATTAGAATTACAATTTAGGTAATATGACAAGTTCATCCAATAATTGTTATCCATTCATTTCGTACAAATTTTTCCTTAACCATATACCATGCATCTAATTTCATTACATGCTTTATTTTCATCACAACCTACTAAGTTCTTTCCATGCTTACTTATTTTCATTAACATTAACAAAATACTTTCCATGATCATATCTACGATCTTTTATGATCCTAATTAGTGCATTTAACAAGATGACTATATACATGCATTCCAAAAATTATCTTCATCTAATCCCCATTACACACTTAACATAATGCATCCATACATGCCAACACTAACTATGAAACATGAGAGACAAAAGCATCACATAACACATAAATGATCTCGGAGTTCACCCGTAGAGGGCTACATCTCTGGGTCTGCTCAACTGCAAAACCCATCTGGCAATTAATTAAGTTAAGATTACATAAGGTTCATGTCATTTACATTTTTGTGCTTTAGGTGAACACAACAAATATACAAATGACCACTTCGGTCAATAAATACATAAATGATCCCTACATAGCAACGGATCCAACTGAGCGTATTAAAAGCCAATACAAAGGTCTCTTGTATGACGGTACCCTAACTAGGGACTCAACCCACTATGGCCAACCACAAACCAACCAGACGACAGGGTCCAAACAAGCATATCAAGGCTTGTCATTACTTTAAACTAAAGAGAATACAAAAATTGAACTTGCTTAGGCAATAACCAGAAACGGGCATTCTTCCTTCCTACTAGTTTAAATAGTAAAAGTTGATCAAGTTTTCCAAACGATCTAAGTTCTCCAAATACATTAATAGAAAATCACAATTACAAAGGGGAATACAATGCCACAATTGCAATATTACCATTTGTCTAATTCTCATTACAAATGGAAAGTATATTTAAACCATTTATTTCACCAATGATAATCAACAATATCTTACCAATTCTCAAATCGACACATCATTAAATTTCCAATAAATCTAATAGCATATCATTTAAATCTACAAGATATCCAATGATAAATATTTCTTTTTTTTTCTAAAATTCCTAAGTCTCCTAGTAGATTCAAATCCATTATTACTATATCCTTGAATAACATATTATGTAGAAATTAACAAGATATATTTTATTCCAAGCAATTTACCAATTAAAATATTATCTCCAGGAAATAAAATATAACAATTTTAAATTTAATAATGCATGATTTCAAATTAAGTATTATTTAATATATGTATATTAATCTCATTAATACAATATATATTAATAATAATTTTACGTTACACAAATAAATATAAATTAATATATAAATGTTAATCTTTATCATTAACATATATATATTAATAATATTTAACTATTAATTAAAAACTCTATGTAAAAATCAAGAAAACCTAAAATTTAATATACACCTCTTTTTTTTAAAACTAAAAAAAATATTTAAAAAAAAAACTGGGAGGGCACCTGTGCCCTAGCCGCGGGGCTACGGTCGTGCCCTAGCGCTGAGCTTGCGGCCACCATAGTTGACGCAAACCCTTGGCCTCCACACAGTGGAGCTGGGGTCTCTGCGCCCGCCGTGGGGGTCGTAGACCCTTCGGCCTCCACACTGTGGAGCAGAGACGCAGCCCCTCCGCTTCCATAGGGTGGGCGCAGGGGCTCTGCAGCCGCCGTGGAGGGTGCAGAGGCTACCTCCGCGGTTCTGCGGGTGGCAGAAATGGGAGGGCCGTGGGTTGAGCTTCGGCTCCTCCCCCAAAACCCCAAAATAATTTCATTCCATTTTTATTTTTTTTGTATTCTTTTCCTTCCTTTTTTTGTTTTTACAGTTTCGATTTTCAATTTTATTTAAATAGGAATAAATGAACTTTTAAGAAACGTAAACCCCCATTTCCTTTTTATCACAGTCCCATAAATTTTCCAGCTTGTTCAAAACCACATTATGGGAAATTCTCCTAGCAAGTTCATGATTTTCCAAATACTCCATGGCCTTCAGGTATGCCAGATTTGCTCAAACACAAAACCATTTAGACAATCTTGACCCCAGAGCAACCAACATTTTCAAAACTGAAACCTAAATTTTAACAACATTTATGGAGGTTTAGAGTAAAAAATCTTCAAGAAAAACCATTCCTTTTTTTTTTTTTGAAATACAAACCCAATATCATAGGAAAACAAGAGATGAAATCGAATCCTACCTCATTTTGCATTCCTGGCAAGATTTTGAAGACAAGCCCAAACTTCCATTCAAGAAAATCTCCATTTCCTCCAAATTCCCCAATTTCTCCATCCAAAATATTTTCCTTCCAAAAATCCAACAACCCCAAAAATATTTTCCAACCTAGGTTAAATGGAAATGAATTTTGACCTAATTCCCAATTTTGAATTTTAAACATCTTTTTATAAAAATGAGAAATCATTCTTTTCAACTATTCAAAAATCTAACTTGCTTTTTTAATTAAAATTAAAATGCTTCTCTCTCATTTAAATTTAATTTTCTCAATATTAACAAGCTAACAAATATTTATATTTTGCAATATTGATGAGGGTAAAATATTTTAATTAAATTAATTTCCCAAAATCAATCTTTCACACTAAATCAAAATATATATGAATAAAACTTACTTTTCTAATCAAAATTGATTTTCTTAAAAGGGTAAAATTAACCTTTCCTTACCAAAATGCAAAAGAGATTAAATTATTTATATTTCAAATAACTTTAAATCTTTCCCTTTTAAAATGCATAAACTAAATAAATTCGCGATTTTAAATTAACCATTAAATTAAACTCGCGACAAACATAAATAAAGCGATCTTTTATAATTAATGATTATTCACATAAAAAAAACTTATTTATTTTAATTCCTCAATTACTAATGCATAAATGAACACATTAAATTAAATTAAATACTTAAACTTGCTATAAACATAAATATAGCGATCATTTTTAATTAATGATTAATCACCTAGAAGAAACCTATTTATTTTGATTTCTCGATTACTAATCCGTAAATGAGCACATTAAATCAAATTAAATACTTAGAATAAAGTACTCCATTTTACCACACAAAAGGCACACAAACCAAGAAAGCCAACCAATCACATGACACACAAACCCAATACGAAAAAGAAAATGACAGACCACACATGATGCTCACTTGATCATGGCTAAGGCAAGACGAGGGTTTTACGACCACCTAATCCAAATTTTAATGATGAAAGAGGTATACTCAACCCTGTGAATCCTGATGGAGATGAACCTCGCACCTAGGTGGTACTATACCTGCAATCTCCTGCACCCATGAGTCATGCAAGCATACGTATATATACATATTCAATGAAGGCGTTAGCTCGAGATTTATAACAAGAATTAGGGAGACAATTAAACTTACATAAGAATCGATGCTAAAGCACATTAATAGGTATGCACAATATTCTTATTATCTAATCTACAAAATTACATCATGGTAAATCAACCATTGAAGAATGCCACATAGGAAGTCAACCAAGGTCAAACCGGTTTTGCAAGGCTGACTAGGGTAGGGGCACTACATTTTCCCACAGGGTCTGATATATACTAGAAGACAATCCTAGATCATACCATAATGACTTCTTTGCTGACAAACATTTCCATAATGGATTCCTTGTGCAGTCTATACTTAGTGCATGCCTAGTGTGCCCAAGTGATACCTTGATGAAAAGGAGAAAGCGGATAAGGAAAAAGTGGAGAAAGAGAAAGCTGAGAAAGAGAAAGAGGAAAAAGAAAAAGCGAAGAAGGAGAAAGCAGAGAAAGAGAAAGAGGAAAAAGAGAAAGATGAGAAAGAGAAAGCAGAGAAAGAGAAAGCAGAAAAAGAGAAAGTGAAGAAGGAGAAAATGGAGAAGGAAAAAGAGGAGAAGGAGAAAGTAGAGAAGGAGAAAATAGAGAAGGAGAAATCAAAGAAGGAGAAGGAGAAAGTAGAAAAGGAGAAAGAAGAGTAGGAGAAGAAGAGACAAGAGGAGATCAAAGAAAAGGAAGGAGGACAAACTCTCGTGACTCCCAAGGAAACTAGAGATCAATTTCAAGCTAAACAGGTTGATCCCACCAGTCACAGTGAATTGACTCTTACCTATCTCACTAAATCTGTAGATGAAAATGAGTTACTTAGAAGTATTCAACTTGCTCAAGAAAGATTGGAGGAACTAAGAAGGAAGAAAGAAAAAGATGTTATTCAACTTTTTGTTGATACTCTTTCAACCTTAGTCCCCGATACTGATCTTTCCAATACCGAGTCCTCACTGGCCCAGTTGAAGCTTCTATGCTCAGTAGTGGGTGATCAAGTGCAAACATTGGAAGATGTTGCCTAGGCTACTACAGAGAAAAAGAATTCAAAGGCACTAAAAGTTGAATTGGTGAAGAAATTTAACAAAGATAGAACCAAGTTGATCCATCAGAGAGATGATATCAGTCTGGCAATGGCTGAAGGACATAAACTTTTGAGCAAAATCTGCCAGCCCAATCTATTCTATGATGATGCTATGAAGAAGAAATGTCAACTTCAATCAGAATTAAAGCAGTATATAGAGAACTTCAAAGTTCCATATGGTTCCTTCATAGTGTATGGACAAACTATATAGACTCATAGGCAATAGACTGTCAGGATTGATTCAGAGATCTGCAAGCGAACTCAAGATCTACGGAAGCTTCAGTTTCTTTTATTACCTAAGTTGAAGATTCTTCATAAGTGCTTTCTGAACATGGGCACCATAATTGTCACTTAGGAATTGAGCACTATTGATGCCATGGAGGAGTTAGCATTCTAGATGAAGACTCAGAGTGAAATTTATGCCTTACTCCTAGATACTTGGTCTACGGACATGAAGGAATTTTTGAAAAACTTTAAATTCATTTTTGAAAAGTTTTACTCATTATTGTCATAAACATATACTCCGTTTTCATGTTATGCAATATGATTTTGGTAAATCTTCGTGGCATGTTTGCATTACTTTGTCATTGTTGGCAAATGGGAGTGGTATTTGAAAATTTTATGCAAATGGAAGTAGTACATGCTTGAAATTTTGGCAAAAGGAGTAGTGTATATGCTTAGGGGGAGTAGTTTTGATTATGACATCATTTTTGTTTTGTAAGCACTTAGATGTCAAATTTTCCTAAGTGTTGCCATCAACGCCAAAGGGGGAGATTGTTGGCATTTTGATGATGTTTGTACTTTGTTGTGATTGTCATTGATGGACACACACTTATTTGTTGTATGAGTTATTCTCAACCAATAGTATGTGATGTATTGTTCAAATTGGTATCATATGCTAATGTATGCATAGTCTTTGTTTGTAAAAGGCTATCGATGTTTGTAGAAGGAGCTTACTGGTCAAAGCATGACCAAGGACCTCAAGCAGTACAAGGACCTCAAGTGGTACGAGGACCCCAAGAAGTAGCCAATCTTTTCAAGATTGGAACACTATGTTCTAGTTTACCAGTCTTTGTTTGTAAACCGGTAATCAGTATACCTTGTTTTGTTAACCAACAAACTTGTAAAGTGTGATGAGTTATCATCCACTGACACCAATGCAGTGATTCTGTGCCATGTTACAAATTGTGTCTTGATGCATTGTACCTGGGAAATTGTAGTCTAATCTCATTGCACAGACATGAAATTAGATTCCTATATGAGGACATCATGTCTAGGGTTTTGTAAGTTGTGAAAGAAGATTAGGTCTTTGCAAGAAGGTATCTTGTGATAGAGATTGAACATGTGAAGGACAAAAGACTGAAGTAATGCTGCAATGCATTAACAAAGAGAAATCAAGGATCTAACTAAGCATTTTGTGCTACTTTATATATCACTTACTTGTTGATTACTAATCTCTTCGACAAGTCAGAAACCCTTAACTGGGCAGGCTTAGTTAAGCCTATTCTAAATCCTCTAACAAGGTGGTTCACAGTTCTAGATTTGAAATCCTTTAACAGGGTAGTCTTTAACAGGACTTATCTCCTAACAGAGATCAAGATTCCTAACAGGATCTGTTCTAGCGAAGAACATTGTAAGGCCTTAACCGGTCTGACCTTAACCAGTCCAGTTGTTATTCTGTAGATAGTAGACTTGTGAGTTTTACTCACCGTGGTTTTTCCCATTTGGGTTTCCACGTCAAAATATCTTGTGTTATGGTGATTATGTTATTGTGGGTGAATTATTTATTTTCTATTTGGCTTGTTTATGTATTAACTAGTTTACTATTGAAAGGGATATACCGGTCTACAGTAAAACTGCTTAAGTGTTTGGTAAGGATTTTTGGTATAATAATTCACCCCCCCTCTTAGTATTCATCTATCACCACGGGTTATAAGATCTAAAACTAGAGGGAAATACAATAAGGAACCTCGGGTGATTATGGACTTAGAATCATCCCCTGAATTTGAAAGTCCATTGGCAGAGAGGGAGCTTGAGATAACAGATGTAGAAGCAAGTAATGTAGAAGGCCTAGGAGTAGACGATGATGATCTATCAAACTACATGATGGTACCCACTTCTAGCCCAATGAAACATTTGACTGAAAAAGAAACCAGTAGTGAGCATCCTCATTGGTTAGATACTACCCTGACCAGCCAGAGGAGGAACTTAGTTCCTGTCTTGGTACTTATAGATGATATGGTCAACAAAATTTTGGGAAGGACTCTAAAGGAAAAGAAATTGAAGACTGTGTCAAGAATAGACTTTGATGAGGATACTATGAATTGGACAACATAAATAGCTCATCCTAATGTAGATGCAGCCACAAGAAGCCCTTCATCAAAATAATTTTCCATTGAAAAGATGAACCTTGGAGCTAGAATAAGGGTAGTAGATTTCTATCATCTAGAGGCATCGACTAAAAGAATTGTCACACGGACTTGGAAAGATGAAAAGGATACACAATAACTAAGGGAGACCTTGAGAGATATGGTAGAATACATAGAAGCAATCCATAGTTTAGATCCATATCCTTTGTCTCAAATACCATCCTCCTTTGACCCTAAATCACCAGTGAATCAAAAGGCCCTTGAGAAGATTAAAAAATGCAGAATGATAGCTAAGGTTTTCATGGATTGACTTGAGGGAATTCATAAATCGGGAATAGAATATTTTAGTAACTTAAGTAAGGTATATAAAAATGCCCAGTCAGTCATGAAGGAATTGGAGATAGAAATTATAGGTTGGAAAAAGGAGGAATCTAAATGGGAAATAGTAGTAATGCAGATGGAGGAAGTGCAGACATATGGGGTGATGAAGTTCTTGAATGAAAATCCTATGCCAAGCCTTGATGATAATATTCTCTATGTCTGCAAAAAGAACATAGACCGGAGAAACTCCATAATACAAAAACCATATGGTGAGTTGGCTAAGTTGATGAATCATTTTGTTGAACTAATAATATGAATTCCGAATGACCTCAAATGCATAGGGATTAAGTGCTTAAAAGAAGATGGAAAGACCATCAAAAGTCTTGAAGTTATAACAGAATCATTTGAGGGTAAGATCAATAAGATGAATGAAGTGAAAGCATTGGATTCAAGTGACCTATCAACCATAGCCAAAATAGAATCCATGTTATTCCTCTACATTGAACACTTGGGCAATCACACTAATCAGGTGGAGCAGCTCCGCAGAGAAAAAGAAGTGTGGAAACAAAGGATCACCCACATCGACCTCCCACACTCTGCGCTTATCCAAAAGTTCTCTGTAAATCATGCAAATTGAAAGAAAGCCACTACTACCATGTCTCTTGAAGTTGATAAAAGTGCCCCTCAGCTCGGCCAAATGTCCTCCAAATATTTGTTCTTGGCTTTTCTTGTTTGGGGAACTAGGTTTAGTTTTTCTATTTGAAAAACTACTTTGAAACTGCGGAGCGGAAAGTTAAAAAATTTGTGTTTCCCTAATTAACTATTGGCTAGGTTGTGGATATAAAGGCATTTTCATAAGACTTTGGAAGGGTTCGAAAAAATTTGAGTGGAGTTACCAGACATTTTAATTTTTTTTCTTTAGTGTGGATTTTCAGTGAAGACATTTTATCTGTGAATGAAATGATACATTTTCTGCAACTTTCAAATCTGTGTGTTTGAATGTGGAAAACAAATCTCTATAGGGATATATGTTTAGGTGCAGAATATGTTACTTCCTTGACTATCCAATTATCATAAGTCTATGACTGAATCTGATAAATAAAATCCATTGTTAACTTTTGTTTGGATATTTTGATCCCCATTGTCCTTTTAGGCATGAGAGAGACTCGATCAGAGTCCATGATATTTTTATTTCATTAATAAGGGTAGTTCCATGAAATGGAATTGATCTAATTGTAAGTGTGTGGGATTTGCATATAAAGTATTTATCTTTGCAACATTCATGTGCTGTTGACTAATGAATGTGGAATGTCTTTTCTCACTTTCTAGTTAAAAGTGAAGTTAATGTTCATTTATGTTTAAAAATTCATTGAATATCCTATGGGAAGCTACACCTTTATGCAGAGGGTAACCAATAATCAGTTTACCAAACTGTTAGTTTCATTTGCATTTCAAAAAGGTCATACATGAGTCATTCACTATAAAATTAAGGAAGAGCAAATCTAATAGCCAATAGATTTTTGGTGACTGTGTTGGGGAATTGAACATCAAGAATAGTCACCTGATCATAGGATATATAGGGTCATGTTGTGCCTTATCTCTATTTTGATATGCTTTACGGATATTAAAAATTGTGAATAGACTAGAGCCAAGAAGATACACTAGGTCTTAGAGGAGTGAGGGGATAGTTGACCCAGTCTTCTAAGAATTGCAAAATCTAAACTTTCAAGCTTCCTTTACACCTAGAAGACGTGCCAAAAGTAGACCCCCTTCCCCTTCTTCTCCATCTCCTATATCTCCTATTTGTCAAGCCCTAATATAAGATGGTGTTTCTTTACCCAGTGTAGTTATCCTCACACCTCTTAATATCATTCTTCCAATGGTCGCTAACAATCCTTGGGGACCTATAGTAGGACTGCTAAATCTTGGTCTTAATTTGAATGCTTTACCTAATGAGCAAGGGATCATTTTCCCAAGTTTAGTGGTGATGGGAAGGTCTCAGCTGATGAAAATTTAAATTCATTTAATGTTGCATGTGGTGTGATAGATGTTCAACATGAAGATGTGGCGGTGAGACCGTTTGTGCATACATTAATTGAGACAATGGTGGATTGGTTCTACCACTTGCCAAATGGTGTAATCACAAATTGGCAAGATTTGAAAACTAGATTTGAGGCTAGGTTTAAGGTCATTGAAGATGAACATTCCCTTTTAGCCTAGTTGGACCAATTAAATAAACAAATTCTTGAGTCTATGAGAGTTTTTGTGGCTAGAATTGTCCATAAAGTTCTTGCAAATCAGAAGCCTTCAGATGATAATCTGAAATGTTTCTTCATAAATTCCATGCCTTCAAAAATAAGCTTCTTAATTTAGAGACAAAGAGTAGTGACTCTAGCCAATGTCAAAACGTTGGTTGTTGAGCTAGAAGATGACCTAATTACTACTAGAAAATGGAAGAGAGAAGTTCAAGTAGTTGGTACAAAACCCTCTACTTCTTCAAACCCTCTAGTACAAAGATTAATGAATGATTTCATAGCTCTTAAAAGAAAATTGCCAAAGGCTAGTACTTCCTATCCACAACTTTATCAAGATATTCCAAGAAGAATTACTAATCAAAACAAGGCCTTATAATTGCCTCAAGCTCAATAAAGATTAGCAATTGAAGCTCCACCACCTAAAGGTAGCATGTATGTTTTCCACCTAATAGATGATCATGATGGTAATTCTTGTCCTGAAATGGTGTGACATGCACAAATGATTAACACAAGAGGAGTAATAAGTGAGATTGGTCAAGAAGAAGAGATCTTCGAGAAACCTGGTGACTCTAAAATACACTTCCTAGAGTACAAGTAAGATTCAAAAAGAGGAGGAGATATATTGGTCACCCTTGGAGATCCTTCTTGTGCAATCCTTACTAAGAATCAGTATCAACCTAAAAACATGAGTAATTCAACATTTCGTGAAACCTTAGCCAAAGGTAAAGAACTCATGAACTGGAACTTTGAAAGCAGTTCAAGAGTTCAGGAGGTTCAGATACTGAAATGCCCTAATCTTGATACTTATTTTGATATTGTTGAATTTTGTAAGACTTCTAAAATTCAGATATCCCTTATTGAATTCCTTAGGTGGAACCCTAAAGAACTAGATAAGTTAGTTAAATATGTATATGGGGAAACCTCTTAGTTGCAACCTAATCAGTATTGTTGGCTAATCTTGAGTCCTCACAAGTTAGGGAGTGTACTAAACCTGCAAAATCATATGAAACCATTTCAAAGGTATTAGCTAATGAACCAAATGAACCATCTTTAGCATTAGATCAAAATCCTGAACCTTTCTATATATCTTTGTTTATTTATGGTTATAAACTCAACAATTGTATCATTGATTCAGGAGCATCAGATAATATCATGCCTTCTTCAATTGCTAAATCATTAGGCCTCTCCCTCACTAAAAACTTTGGAAAGTGTTATTCAATGGACTCAAAGAAAGTCCCTTTGCTTGGCCAAATAAAAGATGCTCAAGTTGATCTAGCGGTACATCCTAGCAAAAGAGTGAAATTGACTATTCCGGTAGCCGATATTCCCACAAGTTATGGCATGCTACTAAGTAGAACTTTTTGTAAATATCTGGGAGGAGAAATCAAGATGGATTGGTCTCAAGCACTAATTCCCATTGGTAAACAAAAAATTTCCCTTCAACCAAAGCCAAAATCCAAATATACAGTTTTCCCTTTTGATGACCCAAAATCCCAAATATTGCATAAAGAATGTGATTTTGGCAATTATTTTCTTTTCTCTGATGACATGAAGAAAACATCGGAGGATGTGTTAGACCCTGTTGTTGGCCTATGGGTGATGGAATTTGATGGAAGTCGTGCATCAACTGGATTTGGTGCCAGAGTGGTGCTCATTTCTCCCAAAGGTGAAAAGATTCCTTTTTCATTTAAGTGGGAATTCAAAATCACTAATAATACTGCAAAATACAAGACCTTATTGTAGGGACTCGAATGGGCTAAGAAAAGAGGAATCAAGTTGTTGAGTGTCAAAGGTGATACTAAATTAATTGTCAAGTAGGTGTGAAATCTCTTCTCAGTAAAGAATGGAAGGCTTAGACATTAGAGGAATAGGGTTTGGGATGAGATGGAATATTTTGATGCTTTCTCAATTGAGGCAATTCCCAGAAACCAAAATTCTCGTGCAGAATCCTTGGCAGTTTGAGCTTCTTTATTACTCCCACATCTAGACTTTAGTGCATATGTTTATAGGACTAAAGTGGTATATCGCCCCAATGTTCTCGATAATTTTGATTTCTAACAGGTGTTTGAGAGTGATAAATATATCAATAATTTCCTATAAAATGCTGAGATGTTTGCCTCATCCTTCTTTCAAGGGTCTGAGAATGAATGTAACAAATTTTCCTTGGATCCAGGAGAAGGTTTTGAAAAGAAATTTATTCTGTTAAAGGGAAATCAAATTCCAAAAGGTTTCATATCCCTAGAAAGCCTCTTTGATCACAATGGCAGGTATGTTAAAAAAATAGTTCTCAAAGTACCAGTAACTCAGAGATTATGAAAAGGCAAATATAGGTGATGAAACTAACCTAAAGTTGGTTAATTTAGGCAAGTGTTGTACCCCAAAGGAAAGACATTTGTTCATTAAATTGTTATAGAAATTCCTAGATGTTTTTGCATGGTCTTATGAGGATTTGAAAGATTTTAGAAGTGGTCAGTTTCAACATCATATTCCTCTCACACCTGGGGTGGCTCCTTTTAGACAGAAGTTAAGAAACTATAATCCCAAGGTTGCAGATGCAATTTTTAAATAAATAGATAAGATTCTTCAAGCAAGGATTATCTATCCCATTTATTAGTCAACCTGGGTGGCAAACATTATTCTAGTTTTCAAGAAAAATGGAGAGATAAGGATATGTGTAGATTTCTGGAATTTGAACCAGGCTAGTTTAAAAGACAATTACCTATTACCAGCAATGGATCATATTCTTCAAATTGTTGCTGGATCAGAAATGATATCAATGCTCGATGATTTTTCTGGCTACAACCAGATAAGCATGGCGAAAGCAGACCAACACAAAAAAACCTTCACCACACCTTGGGGAACTTTCTCCTATAACTGCATGCCATTCAATCTAATAAACATTAGGGCAACTTTCCAAAGGGTAATGAACCTCTCATTTTTTCACCTCATTGGTAAGACTATAGTTATCTATTTAGATGATTTGATAGTATTTTCTAAGAGGAGGAAAAACCACCTAAGAGATTTGAAGACTGTGCTGCAAAGGTGTAGAGATCACGGTATCTCTCTGAATCCAAAGAAATCAGTTTTATGTGTTACAGAGGGGAAGCTATTAGGGCATATAGTCTCACAAGATAGAATTAAAACTGATCATGATCGGGTAAAATCTATTTAGCAATTGATTTTTTTGTCAAGCAGAAGCGGTGTCAAATCATTCTTTGGACATATGAGTTTTTTCGGGAGATTTCTACCAGATTTTTCCAAAATCACCAAATACATTGTAGGTATGATGAGTGAAAAGAAGATTTTCAAATGGAAGGAAGAAGCAAATAAATATTTTGAAGAGGTAAAGGAGGCAATTGTTCGAGCTCCAACTCTAGTCAATCCTGATTTCAAAAAGGATTTCATCATGTATTGCTATGCCTCAGAGCACACAATTTTTGGCATTCTTTTGCAAAAGAATGAGTTGAATGAAGAAGTCCATATCACATTCATGAGCATCCCTCTCAAGAACCATGAATTGAATTATTCATTAATTGAGAAGCAGGCCTTTGCAGTCATTAAAGTTGTCAAGCACTTCAGGTATTATATTCTGTATTCTCATTCAATTGTTTTTGTGCCAAATCCTATGGTGAAAAGTATCTTGACCTAGCATGAGGTGGGGATAAATAATAGAGCAGCCTAGGTTTCAAAAGTTTGAGAATTTGACTTGGATATCAAGCAACCAAATTAGCCTGGGGGCAAGGATTATGTCATTTGATAGCTAAAAATAAAGATGAAAAGGAAGAACTACCAATAACTTTATTTGTCAGCTTGCAAGATGAATGGTTCACAGATGTGGCTCATTTCCTGACATATAGAGAATGCCCAGATCATTTAACTCCTAAAGAAAAGAGAAATATTAGACTAAAGGCAGCCAAATATGTGATTGTTGATGATATCTTATATAAGAAAGGCCTGGACGAAGCATTCCTAAGGTGTGTTGACAAGGAGCAGCAGGAAAAGCTTTTGAAAGCTTTCTATAGTGAAGCATGTGGGGGACATTATTCATCAATAGTAACAACTTTTAACATCCTCAGGAGTTGTTACTACTGGCCAGACATGTTTAAAGATGCATACAGATGGGTTGCAGGCTGCGAAAAGTGTAAGTTGTTCTCAGGGAAGCCCCAATTAGTTGTGTTATCGTTAAGGCCGGTGGTCATAGATGAACCCTTTAAGCAATGTGATTTAGATTTTATTGGCCCATTGAACCCCCCATCAAGTGCCATTCACACTCATATTCTCACAGGTACAAATTATTTTACAAAGTGGGTGGAAGCAGTTCCCATTAAGAAGACTACAAAAATTGTTTGCAACTTCCTTAAAGAGAACATCCTGACTAGGTTTGGTGTACCCCAAAAAATTGTAACTAATAATGCCACAAATTTTTCCTCAAAAGAACTGAGCATGTTTTTTTATGATCATGGTATTATTTTGTCCCATTCTTCAAATTACTATCTGCAATGAAATGACCAAGCCGAATCCAACAATAAGAATTTGATCTCTATAATGCGTAAATTGGTAATAGAAAATGTGAAGGATTGGCATAAAAGGCTATATGAAGCATTGTAGGTAGATAGGACCTTGCCAAAAAGGGCCATAGGTATGACGCCATTTGACTGGTATACAAGGTTGAAGCTTAGTTGTCTTTGCCTCTGGAATTGTCAGCAACTAGATTGCAAAAGGTGATTGAAAATGAATTCTTTCAAAGAACTCTGGAGAAACGAATTATGTACCTTTCAAAAATTAAGGAAGAAAGGAAGGAGTTGGTTGACCATATCACTGCACATCAAGCCAGGGTAAAGAAATTTTTTGATCACAGAGCTAGACCATGAAAGTTCATGCTAAGGGATTAGGTCTTGCTCTGGGACAGACTCAGAGAACCAAAGCGGGTGCATGGTAAGTTTGATTCTCTTTGGAAAGGACCATTCATGATTAATCAGGTATTGAGCCCTAACTCATTTAAACTTGAATATCCTAATGGAACTGTCATGCCCTTGTCCTATAATGGGTAGGATTTAAAGCTTTATCAATGTAAGAAGGCTTCCTCCTTTGTACATAGAATTTTATTGTGTTGTCTTTTTGGTAGTTGTTTGTTGTAGTTTAGTTTTTGTTTTGTTGGTCGGTTTGTGAAACCAGAGATGATAGGTTCATTCCTTAGTCCCTCACAGTCCTGGTCCACAATCAGAGCTAATTGTTACTCCTATATTCCGCATTTATTTCCCCTATGTAAGTTTTATTCCCTTGCAAACTTTTTATTGTTTTGAAAGTTTCCCGTGGTTGTAGTCTAAATCGTCTTTGTCTTTCAGCCCCATTTTGTAAGTCATGTGATTAAAGGTCGAACCTTTTTCTTTGTTGAACCAATATGTTAAGTTCAGAGGTTCGTAGGTACATTGGTTCAATAAGGTCATTAGTCAATCAAGTTTTTTGGGGTCTGAATGCCTTAGTCCTTTGTGCTATCCAATTGAACCTTGAACTAGTGAAGCTTTATAGTTCAATGGTTCAGCGGTTTCATGGTTTGATGTTTTCAGCCACTAGGCTTATAGATCAAGAAAGATAGGATGTAAGAAGATGAGCATCATTGTTCCACAAAGAAATATTCCAAGAACCTGAAGTGCTTTTCTGAGAAGGCCGTAACTTTTCAAAATGGAAATTAATCATTACTTTCATAGGTAATTTCATGAAGTGATGTGTAATTAATAAATGCGTCAGGAATTGTCTTTTCAAAGTTATCTCACACGCATAAGCAGTATGGGGATTGTATCACCGAATAGCATGCTAATCATAACAAAGTACTTTAAAACCTGTTTGAAAAGCCAAAATTAGAAAAAAAAACAATTCAGTGAAGGAAAGGTAATTCTCTACTTCTCAAGCTCGTAAGTGGCACAATTTATGACAGGTGCTTCACAAGTCAAGCTAGAAGCTGGTAGTGCCAAGGCTTCATTGGAAGAGCTATCATCACCACAAGTTACAAGATCTAAAACCAAAGGGAAAGGAAATAAGGAACCTCAAGTGATTGTGAACTTAGCCTCATCCCCTAAAATTGAAAGGGCAAAGGAAAAGAGGGAGCTTGAGATAACAGATGTAGAATCAAGTAATGCAGAAGGCCTGGGAGCATACGAGACTGATATATCAAACTACATGATGGTACCCACTTCTCCCCCAATGAAATATTTGACTGAAAAAGAAACAAGTAGTGAGCATCATCATTGGTTAGATATTACCCTAACCAACAAGAAGAGGAACTTAGTTCCTGCCTCGGTACCAATAGATGATATGGTCAACAAAATTTTGAAAAGGACTCCAAAGGCAAAGAAATTGAAGAGTATGTCAAGAATAGACTTTGATGAAGATACTAAGAATTGGATAGAAGAAATTTCTCATCCTAATGTAGATGCAGTCACAAGAAGCCCTTTATCAAAAGACTTTTCCATTGAAAAGGTGAACCTTGGAGCCGAAACAAGGGTAGCAAATGTCTATCATCTAGAGGCATCGACTAAAAGAATTATCACATAGATTTGGAAAGATAAAATGGATAAGAAAGAACTAAAGGAGACCTTGATACATATGGAAGAATACATAGAAGCAATCCATTATTCATATCCACAACCTCTATCTAAAATACCATCATCCTTCAACCCTAAATCACCAGCAAATCAAAAGTTCCTTAAGAAGATTAAAAAATGCAGAATGATAAATAAGGTTTTCATGGATTGGCTTGAGGGAATTCGTAAATTAGGAACAAAATATTTTATTAACTTAAGAAAGGTATATGAAAATTATCGGTCAGTCATGAAGGAATTGGAGATAGAAATTACAGGTTGGAAAAAGAAGGAATCTAAATGTGCAGTGGTAGCAATGCAGATGTAGGAGGTGTAGACATATGGGGTGATGAAGATCTTGAATGAAAAACTTGTGTTGATCCTTGATGATAATGTTCTCTATATCTGTAAAAAGAACATAGACTAGAGAAAATCCATAATACAACAAGCATATGGTGAGTTGGCTAAGTTGATGAATCATCTTGGTGAACTAATAATATCAATGTAGAATGACCTCAAATGCATAGGGATTAAGTGCTTAAAAGAAGATGGAAAGACCATTGAAAGTCTTGAAGTTATAACAGAATCATTTGAGGGTAAGATCAATTATATGAAGGAAGTAAAAGAATTGGATTCAAGTGACCTATCAGCCATAGCCAAAATTGAATCCCTATTATTCCTCTACATTGAAAACTTGGGCGATCACAGTAATCAGGTGGAGCAGGTCTGTAGAGAAAAAGAAGTGTGGAAACAAAGGATCACCCACATCGGCCTCCCATATTCCGTGCTTATCCAGAAGTTCTCAACAACTCATGAAAATTGGAAGAAATCCATTGCTTCCACATCTCCTAAAGGTGATAAAAGTGCCCCTCAGCTCAGCCAGATGTCCTGATATTTGTTCTTGGCTTTTCCTATTTGGGGAACTAGGTTTACTTTTTATGTTTTAAAAACTACTTTGAAACTGTGGGGCGGAAAGTAAAAAATTATGTGATTCCCTAATTAATTGTTGGCTAGGTTGTGGCTATAAAGTCATTTTCATAAGACTTTGGAAGGGTCCAAAAAAAATTGAGTGGAGTTAGCAGACTTTTCTTTTCTTTTCTTTACCATGTTGTGGATTTTCAGTGAAGATATTTGATCTATGAATGAATTGATACATTTTCTCCAGCTTTCAAATCTGTGTGTTTGAATGTGGAAAACAAATCTTTGTTGGGATATATGTTTATGTGTAGAATATGTTACTTCCTTGATTATCCATTTATCATAAGTCTGTGAATGAATCTGATAAATAAAATCCGTTGTTAACTTGTGTTTGTATATTTTGATCCCCCTTGTCCTTTAAGACATGAGAGAGACTCGATTAGAGTCCATGATATTTTTATTTCATTAATAAGGGTAGTTCTGTGAAATGGATTTGATCTAATTGTAAGTGTGTGGGCTTTGCATATAAAGTATTTATCTTTGCACCATTCATGTGGTGTTGACTAATGAACGTGGAATGCCTTTTCTCACTTTCTGGTTAAAAGTGAAGTTAATGTTCCTTTATGTTTAAAAATTCATTAAATATCCTATGGGAAGTTGAACCCTTATGCAGAGGGTAACCAATAATAGGTTCACCCAACTGTTGGTTTTATCTGCCTTTCAAAAAGGGCATACATGATTCATTCACTATAAAATTAAGGAAGAGAAAATCTGATAACCAACACATCTCCACCTAGCTTCATAGGTCTAAGCATACCTTATTGACCCGATCGAAGTGGAGGAGATAGTCATAAGGCCCTACAATTAAACCTAGTCATGCTCAATAGTGAGCATTGTCAGTCGTTCGTCAATTCCCTGTGTTTGGTATGCGGGTCTTGTGTTTATTTGGTTTACTTGAGTTGTGTGTTATGCATTTTGTAAAATTAATTATTAAACCCTAAAGTATTTGATAGTTAATATGTTTAATTTTTATATTTAAATAAAGAGATAAAAATTAACTAGGACCCCTTAGTATTATAAATTTATAAATCAATTTGTTCAATTCATTAAATTAGGGAGTTTGATCAATTGTTATTTTAAATTGTGAAATTATATATGTGTATGCATTTTTGTAAAAGTTAATTAGAAATTGGAAAAGTAAAATATCTCCCTCATTGACTTTTTAAAATGAAAATTTAACATTTTAATTTAAATTGGAAAATGAAATTTTGAGGAGAAAGACATTTTTGAATATTCACTTTATGAGAAATGTTTTAATTGGGTGGAAATAATTTTAACCTAGAATAGACTTTTAGGTATGTGTTTTTCACGAGAAGAGGGGAGGGTTTTTTGGTTTGAAATTTGGTCTTCATCTCTGGTTGAGGAATTTTTCCAGTTGCAAGATTTAGCTCTTCTCAGATTATCTTCCAGGTTAGCTTATTAAGGTTGGTGTTTATAAAAACCTCTATTTTCCAAGTTTATTTGATTTTAAAGGAAAATCTTTGTGTGTGCATTTGAAATCATGTGTTTGCTAACTCATTTTCGTTTTGTTGGAAAAGGGAAAGATAGCATTTAAATTTGGAATTTAAACCCTTTTATTTTCTTTTCAAATTCCCAATCATTTCTAAGTTTGTTGAAAAATTAGTTTCAAGTTGAAATTTGTGAGTGGTTGTTCAGTGTGTTTTTTGTAAAAAGATTTCTTATTGGAAGTATTCAATTTGTTTGTAGAATAGAAAATTAGTTAGTTTGTTGTGAGATTGATTTGGGGAAAGTGTAAAATATGTTGAATTTCACCCATGTATGGGATTATGCTAGCAAAATTTGCCCAATTTTGTTCTTTCTGGGAGTTGTTTTGTTTCCAAAAAATTATGCATTCTCTGTTAATTAGACTCAGAAATTTTTTCCGAGTATGCTTTGTATTGGGGGGTTTGTTTTAAAAAAATAAATTAATTTAGCTGTTAAGATTTTCCACTTAGAAAATTTTTGTGTGTATGTTTTTTGGAAGTTGTGTTTTTAAAAAAAATTATAAAAAAAATTATGTTTTTGATTGGCTGGGGGCTGACATGGTGGTGCCCACCACATACCCCATGGGTGGGAGTTGAAGCTTCCCTCCCCATGGGGGGCGCTATGGCTGGGTGCCATAGCGTGGCCACCCACCACAACTGAGGTTGTGGTGGGGGATCACATCATGGTCCCCAAGCACCACCACCTTCCCTTCTTAAGGGGGTCACGTGGCGGCAGCACCAAATGGTGCTTAAGACATTTTTTAATAATTTTTACTTTTATTTTTTTACTTTAATTATTATTTAATTGAGGTTGTGGTGGGGGATCACGTCATGGTCCCCAAGCACCACCACCTTCCCTTCTTAAGGGGGTCACGTGGCGGCAGCACCAAATGGTGCTTAAGACATTTTTTAATAATTTTTACTTTTATTTTTTTACTTTAATTATTATTTAATTTAATAAATATTGTTTAATAAATATAATATATATAGATACATTTTATAATTAGTGATTTAAATAATATGTTATTGGGGAATTTTGAAAGTGGAAAATGAAAAATAGTTATTGTTGGGAATTAAATAATATTTTCATTTTAGTGAATATTGATATTGGTTGAATAAATATATAAATTAATTTATATTTTTTATATGCATTGGTAAATATGTATAATTATATAAATGTAATTTTGGTGTTTAATTTATTATGTAATGGTGATTTTTAAATGTTGTATTTTGAATTTTGGATGAATTAGAAAACCTTGGTCGATTTGCATTTTAAACGAAATGGAAAAATAACTTCATTCTAGAGTAGCGAAGATGCGTGTTTCAATTTATTGTATTTGCATTTATTTTCAAAACTGCAAGTCCTTGGTTAAAAATTATTAGATGTTGTCATGTGGTGGTCTTCATGGTTGTTCATGTCTCAAGTCAAGGATTTGTCAGTTGGTTAACATTGTGTAAGGGCTTTTTTGGACAAGTGGTTTTCTATTGTTTTGAACTTCATTTACATTTCATGTTATACCTTGGTTTTTGGGAGTTCGTTTGATTTTTTTTGGTTAAGTGTCATAAGGGAGAGTGGCTTTCGATTGGGGGTCGCGCCGAAAGTGGTTAGCAGGGTAACCCATCAAAAGTTTTCTTAAGTAAGTGATAACTTAATAATATTTAGGGGGCTTGGTAGATGAAACATTAAGTAAGATAATTTTACCTTGCTCATGGTTGAGTGCTAGTATAGACTCAGGTGTAGTGATAAGGCCTAGAATGGAAAACCAACAACCTTGTCCTCACGAAAGGATTGTTTGGGTCCACATGAGACTTGGATGGGGTTGGGGGTTCGGGAGAGGTTACTAGGGTAACCCAAGATGGGGGTCGGGACCTATGGAGGCCTGCCAAGGTAACCATACCAAGCTATGTGATGACACTCTTTCCTTATGGTCACTAGTGTGTAGTCTTGTTGGTTTCACCTAAATTTTGATTTGGAGTCATGTTCTGCGAGTTCTACTTCATGTGAGTCTTTTCAATGTTGTGATTTTGACCATGTGTGTGTGCATAACTTTAGGTTGCTAGTGGGTCTTATTTCTATCTCCTATCATGGTGAGGTGGTTCTTTTGAGCCACATGGTCAGGTGGTAGTGCCACTTTCCATCGAGTGTGTGTGGTTCCTTCTTGCGGGAGTTGGCTTCATAGGTGTTCCAGTTGCGCTTGGATTCAAGTGTCTTGTTATTCAGTTGTATCCCATTTGTTATGGATCATTCTTTGTAAATCATGGACCTTATATGGCCGGTTGTAATTATTGGATTGTATGCCTTCATGGCAAGATGTAAATTTTAATGTACAAGTGTTATCTGATTTTTGAAACTTAGTGATTTAGTGAAATGCAATGTAATTATTATCTTATGATGAAAGCAATGTATGAATGAAAATTAAATGTTAATTCTTATGTTTCATTTGAATATTGGTGTGATGAAATGGTGTAATGTCCCGCCAGGAAACCCCAAAAGGTTTAAGTTAAAAACACTGAAATGGAGTGTAAATATATATATATATATATATATTATAATAATAATTAAGAGTGTGAATAATAAGTCTCAATCATTAAGATAATTTGGAGTTATCTAAAGCTTAGCTAACACAGCGAAAGACTAAATGAACCTAAGGAGTTTCCCAATGGGATTACGTAACCTTACACCTAACTCAACTCGCGACAATTGATCCAATTAAGCTGGATATCTTAATTTCATGTTAATACTTAAGACATGGATATATATTATGTTCGATGAATTGACATCTTACAATTTTAGGAAGTGTTCATCTATTTTGATTGGAGAGGAGGCTAACATGAGGATATTTACTCAATGCAATTTAAAACATAATTAACTTAAGAGTCCACCCATTAAGGTTTAAGTAGGGTTAACTTGATGAATCCATCCATTTTAGATACAATGCGACTAATATAATGAAGTTCATTCATTTGGGTTTAAAAGTGACCAACCACAAATGATATCATCCTTTATAATTAAAAGTATGGCTAACAAGATGAGATTCATTCATTAAGGATTAAGTTGCAAATAATAAAACGAGGTTCCTTCATTTGGTTTTAAACATAACCAACTAATGAGTCGTAGTTCATTTATAGAGGATAAAATGTAAATAGCCATAGAGTTCTTTCATTGAAGTTGAAATAATACTAAGATATGGAGCTCAATTCATTAAGATGAAAATGAACTATAGCCACAAGAGTTCATCCCTTTAATTAAAATATAGTTAGCAAGATGATATTCATTCTTTCAGGATTAAAAATATATGTACACAGTGACGATCATCCATTAGGATTAAAATATAACTAACTTAATGAGTTCCCTCTCTTTAGTTTAAAATAAAGTTAATATGAAGGAATACATTTGCTATGGGTAAGATTTAAACAACTAAATGAGTTCTCCCCTTTTAGTTCCATTATAGCTATTATGACGAAGATCATTTAGAGAAGGTAAAATGTGGGTAACCAATTGAGTCCATCCAATTATTCAACTAATTTGGTGAGGATTATTTGTTTAGAATAAAACGTAAATGCTAAATGAATTCATCCAATTTAGTGAAATATAGCTAACATGACTATGTTCATTTACTAAGATAAAAAGGTAATTACCCAAATGAGGTGCTTCCATTAAATTTCAATCTAGGTAATATGACAGTTAATCCAATAGTTGTTATCCATTCATTACGATCTAAATTACAAGCTTTAAGACAAGTTAATCCAATAATTGTACCTAGAGAGTTTATTTCCATGCTTACTTCTTTTTATTAATATTAACATAATACTTTACCATAATCATATTCACAATCTTTTATGACCCTAATAACTACATTTAACAAGATGACTAAATTTATGCACTTGAGATTTAGCTTCATTAATATTCCCATTATACACTTACATAATGCATCCATACATGATAACTTAAAATATGAAATAAGAGTGACAAAAGCATCACATAACACAGACATGATCTCGGAGTTCACCCCTAGAGGGCTACATCTTCGGGTCTGCTCAATTGCAAGACCCCTCTGGCATTTAATATAGTTAGAATTACATAAGTTTCATTACTTTTACATCTTTAGCATATAGGTGAACACAACCGCAATACAACAACCACCTCAGTCGATAATTACCTAATGATCCCTTTTGAAGCGGATCCCAATGTATACATCAAAAGCAAATACAAGGGTTACTTAACTGCCGATACCCTAAAAAGAGACTTGACCGGCTATGACCAGACACAAACAACCAAATGACAGGGACCCAGTAAATCTATCAAGGATATGCTATTGTTATAGACATAGCGATTTACAAAATATTAAACCATGCACAAGCATTAACGGGCAAATACAGTCTTTTCTCATATTGTTTTAAGCATCTAATCCAGTTATTTTATCCTTAGATATGCATCAATGGCAAGTTGGTTTTACAACAATATTCTAGTCTCTTTTCTAACAACCCAACATTACCCTTTACTATAAGGAACAAACTACATTAAAGTAAATAAGGAAATGGGAAAATCATCTCCCAGCTAATTTAAGATTCCCTTGCATACATTTTAAAACTAATTTCACCATTCGATTTACTCATTAGCATCTAAAAAGGAGTCCCAATATTTACTAACTAAATGAAAATTAAATTAAATACAACATTTCAACCATTGTTAATTCAATGGAAATCATTGCTATATTGAATCCAATGATTAATTTATAATTAATAATATATGCTAATTAGATTTTATCTATATTAGCATATATTTTAATTTATATATTTATCCCCCCCCCTTTTTTTTATATTCTTAACTTACTGGAAATATAAATCTCCATTCACTTTAACAATACAAATATATTACTTATAATATATTTTTCTTCTATTTATTATAAAATTCTTTTTTTTTACATACTAACAAAACATCATATTTAAGTTTTAAAAATATATTAAAAAAATTATAAATAATAATTATAAAAAAACATGTGGAGGGTGGCCCAAAACCCTAGGTGACCAAACCCTAGGGCGGGTCATGCCCTACCGAAGAGTCTGCGGCCTCCACGGAGGACACAGGCCCCTTGGCCTCCACCTACAGTGGAGTCGGGGTACTATGGCCATCGTGGGGTCCCAGGCCCTTCGGCCCCCACATAGTGGAACCGGGAGGAGCTGCGGCATCCAGGGGAGTTGCAGTCCCCTCTGGCCCCCCACTATGTGGAAACCGGAAGGAGCTGCGGCGGCACCGTGGGGAGGGGCGGGTTGAGCTTTGGCTCCCCCCCAAAACCCCAATAAAATTTTCTTCTCCCCCCCTTTTTTTTTCTTTTTTTTGGTAGTTATTTTTTTTTCGATTTACAGTATAAACAAAGAAAGAATAATTTTATTTTTTTTAAAAATGAAGGTATAGAAACAAGCCAAGAAAATGAAATCTCCCATTTCATTATTTTGTTATCACAGTCACATATTTTTCCAGAATGACCAAAATATCAGAATGGGGAAGAAATTCCCAACAAGTTAATGATTTTCCCTAAAAAAACCCAATAACTTTCAGATGGGTAAGATTTCCTAAATCATAAAACAATAACAACATTCTTGATCCAATGTCCACCATTATTTTCAAAACTAGAACTCAGATTTTAAGAAAGAACCAAACACATTTCTTTTGATTTAAAATGAAATAAAAGATAAACAAGAAACCTACCTCCTTTAGCTTTCCTGGCAAGAATTTGAAGATGAGCCCAACCTACCATTCCAGAAGAACTCCATTCTATTTCCAAAATAATTTCTCCATCCCCATTTTTTTCTTTCTTCTCCAAAAATTCCAACCCCCAAAATAATTTTTCAACTTAGGTTAAAATGGAAACCCCCTTTTTGACCTAATCTCTAATTTCAAAAATTAAGCCCTTTTTAAAATAAAAAGATGATAATTTCTTTCAATTGTTAAATTGATTTAACTTGATTTTCTAATTAATATATTTCTCTCTTATTTTGATCTTAATTTTAATTTTTCAATATTACTTAGGCCAACATTATATTTCGAACTATTGACAAGGGTAAAGCATTTAAATTAAATTAATTTCCAAAATCAACCTTTTACACTATATCAACTTTACAAATTAAAAATAATTTTCTTTAAATAATAAAATTTACCCTTTCATTTCCAAAATGCAAAAGTGGTTAAATTATTTCTATTTCCAAATGACTTTAAATCTTTCATTTTTAAAACGCATAACTAATTAAATTCGTTATTTCAAATTAACTATTAAACTAAACTCGCTACAAACATAAATAAAGCGCTCTTTTTGATAAATGGCTAACCTCATGAAAGTAACCTATTTATTTTAAATTTCTCAACTAATAATGCGTAAATGAACACATTAATTCAAATTAAATACTTAAGCTTGCTACAAATATAAATAAAGTGATCTCTTAAATTAACGATTAATCATATAAAAGAAAACTATCTTTTTTAAATCTCTCAATTACTAATGCGTACATCCACACATTAAATTGAATTAAATACTTAGGATAAAATGCTCCATTCCCCACATGCAAGGCACACAAACCAAGAAGTCCACCAATCACACGACACCCAACCCAAACAACAAAGGAACCCTATGGACCACACACAACGCTCACCTGATCATGGCTAAGGCAAGATGAGAGTTTTATGACCACCTAATCCAAATTCTAAGGATGAAGGAGGTATACTCAACCTTGCGAATCCTGAAGGAGATGAACCTCGTACCAAGGTGATATAGTACCTGCAATCTCCTGTAACCATGAGTCATGCAAGCATACATCTATATACATATTAAATGAAGGCGTTAGCTTGAGATTTATAACAAGAATTAGGAAACAACTACATTTACACAAGAATTGATGCAAAAGCACAATAATAGGTATGCACAATTATTTATATTATCTAATCTACAACATTGCATCACGGTTAACCAACCATTCAAGAATGCCACATAGGAAGTCAACCAAGGTCAAACGGGTTTTACAAGGCCGACTAGGGTAGGGGCATTACATTCTCCCCCCTAGGCTCCGACTTACTCCTGGAAGTCGCAAGGCTAAGCAAAAGTCATACAACACATATTAGCCCTTAAACTCAATTAACAATTGTCAATTTGCACAAATAACTATTTTGCCAACAATTTAAATCATTATTGATAAATCCTCTACGAATGTCAATATCCATTAACAAAATGCATCTAAAATCATACACTTCTTAAAATATTATAGAATTTACACACAATCATAGTAGAGAAACGAGAATTATTCCTTCCTTTCTTTACACCTTCTAAAGCAATTAAAAGATATAAGCAACAATTACCATACTCATTGTACCAAGCAGGACAAGAAACATGCCATCAAGATCAATTTCTTTTACCAATTCATTTCTTTCACAAAACTTTATCGCATAAAACTAGCTTAAATTATCAATTTCTACAACCAATTTAACCTTCAATAAATAAGAGCAATGTATATAACTCAATAGTTTACACTTTCCAGACATATAAGAAATTTTCCAATGACTATGTCCCATAACACAGTGACAAGTTAATACCATTTAATCCATGATTACACATAATATCCATCCACATAACTGGTTTGCACAACAGAAAAGGCCACATGTGAGCCTATATAATGCTCAGTCAAAGATAACATGCACGATCAACATCTCTATGCCTGCTCTCAGAATAATAACATGATAATCAATATCCAACATCTCACTCAAGGGCTTGATGGTGTTAGGGTAAACCATAGCGGTGATACCTTCCATACAAGACCCTCATGAACATTGCTTATTGTGTAAGGTGTTTAGCCTCCAAGAGATAGTCACCACTCATAGGTAGGTAGTGGATCCTAGCTATCTCACAGCCTCATATACCTCCATCCTCAAGGTTCCCTACGTCTACTTCCTCGTATACACTCATCCAAGACCGTCTCCTACGTTCTTGGAGAGGAATTCACATTGCAACACAAGACCCACATACGAAAACAACAAGGATAAACCAGTTTAGCCACCAAAGTATAGAAGTATAAAGATACTAATCATCAATCCCAACAGTAAGGCAAGAAAATAATTCCAGAATTGCAACATCAAATCAAGTAAGAACAAGATTGCAAGATCATGGCTAAACCTTCAAGGTCAAAATAAAATAAATTATTGGCCCACAAGGAAATAAATAAATAAATAAAAGAAAGTCATAAGTGCACATTACATCACTACGTGACTAGTAGCTAGCCACCAAAGAGGAAGGAAGGAACGATCGTCTAGCTATCATAGTAGCTCATCATGTGGTGTGGCCAAGTCACACATCCGCATGGCATGGCAGTGTGCACCTTGACATCACCCCGCATCACGTCGTCACGCGGCATGGCTCTACCCTATACCTATCGGTAGGCCGCATGGCAATGTCTACTACATCCTGCATCGTGTCTCAGCATGACATGGCAATACTCCAAGTAGACAGGGCACACAATGGACATATCCTGCATGGCTGTGTACCTCACAGATAAGGCACGCGCTGGTCACACCCCACATAGCGATGTTCCTCTCAGGATACTCTCTGTAAGCTAGAGGTATACATGGCTAAGGTCTACCCACAAGTCTACCAACACTAGTCAATTGGAAACTCATGTAAGAAAATAACACCTCTCATGAAGACAAGGCAAAAGATGCTCCAATAAAATACATCAATATGCTCAAGAACTGTCATCTATATGCTCAAAATAAGGGATAGGAATTAGGCTGGCACACATGAACCCCATAAATCGGTTCATCACAAGGGAAAGTATTGAGTACACCTATAATATATTTTTCCTCAAGATAGGGAAGCTAAATTCGCTTCGCGTCGACATTACTCGTACGCTGTTCATACTATTCAAGGAATGGTGACTCCTAATACTACCCCTTCACATACTGAATTATCAACAACCCGTGGGTTGGCACTCAATAAGGGAACAAATATGCATCATCACATAAATAGGTATGGTTTCCCATACTCATAAGCAAACATATCCTCCATGGTTGATTACTTCACCATCCCATGGCACACATAGCAAGTACGAGTTTCTTACAACACACAAGGAATAGCACCATTACTAGTTTAGTCACATTTATGGGGAGTACTTTACACTACGCTAACATCTACTTAAGGGAAGTTTTAATTATGCTTTACACATGAATCACTAAATAAAGTTTACTCTAGGTACACATTTTGAAATTCTTAACAATTCAAATTTACACAAGGAAATAACATCATTCTGATATCTTTCTCAAATTCCACTAAGCATTTTCATTCACATTACTAACTATGCAATTTTCTTTTCCAAAGCAAAAAACTTTCCCCTTTCAATTAGAAGCCAAAAGCAACATACAATTTCATATGCGTTATAAGAATTCTTCTTAAATCACTGCATTCTAAATAGTATTTCAAAAACAGCAAATCCTATATTTTAGGCAAGAGGAGGAAGAGAGTTGGAAAATCAACTATTTCCTATGAATACACAAGATCAACAAGATTCACACTATATGCTCAGATATAAGTCTATCATTTTAGTTGCATGGTTTTCATTTCGCTATCTTTTAGGAGGGTGCCAAAGCAACCTAACATGACATTTCCAATTATTGTTGTTGCAATATAATGTTCTAGTTTTTTCGAATAAAGAAATCTAGACGAACAATTTTTTTTTGGTAATACTAATTCTCTTGAGAACACTCACTATTCGTAATACAATACAATAATACCTCAAACCTAACATTGAAAATGCAAAATACGACAAGAAGGTAAATGAGGAGCTATCTACTAAATATTACACATTAATGCATACAAATTAACAAGTCTTTCATTTGCTCTTTCTAACACAATAAGACAATTGTCTATATCCAAAGCAAGTTAAATGGTTTGTCACTAAAATAGGTCCTAAATCACACTAGTTGAATAAGCACATAAAATAATCCTTCGAGGAACCCATTAATACACTCCTGAAGCTACTATAACATGTTCTCTTTTGGTATTCCTTTCACAACAAGCAATTTTCACAAAATCAACTGTGCGCATTTTAATGCACCTTACTTAAGATGGAATTTAATTATATTACTCCTACCAAGCACATGGAGAATCCTTAATGCAAACATACAATTTTCTATCATTACCCAAACTTTACTTCCAAACCAAATCCCTTTCACAATCTAAAACACATAAGCGTTATAAGGCTCACACAAGGGCTCAAGAAATATCATCCTTTCTCTTGCAATAAGAAAACTTAAATAAGAGATAATTACCCATATCAGAACATTTTTAATCACTAGAGAGAGAGAGGAGGAAGAGTCATAATCATTCAATTTACTACATAATAAGCATTAATATTTGCCATACTAGTCCTTCAAGTGGACAACACTAAGATAGATCATAACCTTAACAAGCACATTTCGTACTTTTAGATTCAAGACAATACCAATCAACCCAGAAGGATTAGTCAAAAGAGTACAACAATTCAAGAATGATGGTACATACGACTCTCTTTTAGAATAAGAGGAATCGTAGACCAAGACCTCAATAAGCAGACACAGCACATAAAATCATTCCAAAACACCCACCTCAAGAAGGTGACAACAAGGTGTGAACACACGCGCTACACACAAGTAGGGTTTGTTCAATCATACCCTCACATCAAGGAGGACAAGCATATAACATAAGGTAGAAACACACACACCAACTAAGGGCACAAGTGAAACCACAGATCCCAGTGTTGCAACATGGGCTCTGATACCAAGTGTAATGCCCTGCCAGGAAACCCCAAAGGGTTTAAGTTAAAAACACTCAAATGGAGTGTAAATATATATATATATTTTTATAATAATAATTAAGAGTGTTAATAATAAGTCTCAATCATTAAGATAATTTGGAGTTATCTAAAGCTTAGATAACACAACAGAAGACTAAACAAACCTAAGGAGTTTCCCAACGCGATTACATAACCTTACACCTAACTCAACTCGCGACAATTGATCCAATTAAGCTGGATATCTTAATTTCATGTTAATACTTAAGACATGGATATATATTATGTTCGATGAATTGACATCTTACAATTTTAGGAAGCGTTCATCTATTTTGATTGGAGAGGAGGCTAACATGAGGATATTTACTCAATGCAATTTAAAATATAATTAACTTAAGAATCCACCCATTAAGGTTTAAGTAGGGTTAACTTGATGAGTCCATCCATTTTAGATACAATGCGACTAATATAACGAAGTTCATTCATTTGGGTTTAAAAGTAACCAACCACAAATGATATCATCCTTTATAATTAAAAGTATGGCTAATAAGATGAGATTCATTCATTAAGGATTAAGTTGCAAATAATAAAATGAGGTTCCTTCATTTGGTTTTAAACATAACCAACTAATGAGTCGTAGTTCATTTATAGAGGATAAAATGTAAATAGCCATAGAGTTCTTTCATTGAAGTTGAAATAATACTAAGAGATGGAGCTCAATTCATTAAGATGAAAATGTACTATAGCCACAAGAGTTCATCCCTTTAATTAAAATATAGTTAGCAAGATGATATTCATTCTTTCAGGATTAAAAATATATGTACACAGTGACGATCATCCATTAGGATTAAAATATAACTAACTTAATGAGTTCCCTCTCTTTAGTTTAAAATAAAGTTAATATGAAGGAATACATTTGCTATGGGTAAGATTTAAACAACTAAATGAGTTCTCCCCTTTTAGTTCCATTATAGCTATTATGACGAAGATCATTTAGAGAGGGGAAAATGTGGGTAACCAATTGAGTCCATCCAATTATTCAACTAATTTGGTGAGGATTATTTGTTTAGAATAAAATGTAAATGCTAAATGAATTCATCCAATTTAGTGAAATATAGCTAACATGACTATGTTCATTTACTAAGATAAAAAGGTTATTACCCAAATGAGGTGCTTCCATTAGATTTCAATCTAGGTAATATGACGGTTAATCCAATAGTTGTTATCCATTCATTATGATCTAAATTACAAGATTTAAGACAAGTTAATCCAATAATTGTACCTAGAGAGTTTATTTCCATGCTTACTTCATTTTATTAATATTAACAAAATACTTTACCATAATCATATTTACAATCTTTTATGACCCTAATTACTACATTTAACAAGATGACTAAATTTATGCACTTGAGATTTAGCTTCATTAATATTCACATTATACACCTACATAATGCATCCATACATAATAACTTAAACTATGAAATAAAAGTGACAAAAGCATCGCATAACGTAGACATGATCTCGGAGTTCACCCCTAGAGGGCTACATCTCCGGGTCTGCTCAACTGCAAGACCCCTCTGGCATTTAATATAGTTAGGATTACATAAGTTTCATGACTTTTACATCTTTGCCATATAGGCGAACACAACCGCAATACAACAACCACCTCGGTCGATAATTACCTAATGATCCCTTTTGAAGTGGATCCCAATGTATACATCAAAAGAAAATACAAGGGTTACTTAACTGTCAGTACCCTAAAAAGAGACTTGACCGAGTATGACCAGACACAAACAACCAGACGATAGGGACCCAACAAACCTATCAAGGACGTGCTATTATTATAGACATAGAGATTTACAAAATATTAAACCATGCACAAGCGTTAATGGGTAAATACAGTCTTTGCTCATATTGTTTTAAGCATCTAAACAAGTTATTTAATCCTTAGATATGCATCAATGGCAAGTTGGTTTTACAACAATATTCTAGTCTCTTTTCTAACAACCCAACATTACCCTTTACTATAAGGAACAAACTACATTAAAGTAAATAAGGAAATGGGAAAATCATCTCCCAACTAATTTAAGATTCCCTTGCATACATTTTAAAACTAATTTCCCCATTCGATTTACTCATTAGCATCTAAAAAGGAGTCCCAATATTTACTAACTAAATGAAAATAAAAATAAATACAACATTTCAACCATTGTTAATTCAATGGAAATCATTGCTATATTGAATCCAATGATTAATTTATAATTAATAATATATGCTAATTAGATTTTATCTATATTAGCATATATTTTAATTTATATATTTATCCCCTTTTTTTTTTTTTAATATTCTTAACTTGTTGGAAATATAAATCTCCATTCACTTTAACAATACAAATATATTACTTATAATATATTTTTCTTCTATTTATTATAAAATTCTATTTTTTACATACTAACAAAACATCATATTTAAGTTTTAAAAATATATTAAAAAATTATAAATAATAAAAAAAAAAAAACATGTGGAGGGCGGCCCAAAACCCTAGGTGACAAAACCCTAGGGCAAGTCGTGCCCTACCGAAGAGTCTGTAGCCTCCACGAAGGATGCAGGCCCCTCAGCCTCCACCTACAGTGGAGTCGGGGTACTGTGGCCGCCATGATGTCGCAGGCCCTTCGGGCCCCACACAGTGGAGCCGAGAGGAGTTGCGGCATCCACAGGAGTCGCAGTCCCCTCCGACCCCCCACTATGTGGAAACTGGGAGGAGCTACGGTGGCGCCATGGGGATGGGCGGGCTGAGCTTCGGCTCCCCCCTCGAAACCCCAATAAATTTTTTCTTCCCCTTTTTTTTTTTCTTTTTTTTTGTAATTTTTTTTTCTATTTAAAGTATAACCAGAGAAAGAATAATTTTTTATTTTTTTTTAAAATGAAGGTATAGAAACAAGCCAAGAAAATGAAATCTCCCATTTCATTATTTTGTTATCATAGTCACATATTTTTCCAGAATGACCAAAATATCAGAATGGGGAAGAATTTCCCAGCAAGTTCATGATTTTCCCTAAAAAAACCCAATAACTTTCAGATGGGTAAGATTTTCTAAATCATAAAACAATAACAACATTCTTGATCCAATGTCCACCATTATTTTCAAAACTAGAACTCAGATTTTAAGAAAGAACCAAACACATTTCTTTTGAGTTAAAATGAAATAAAAGATAAAAAAGAAACCTACCTCCTTTAGCTTTCCTGGCAAGAATTTGAAGATGAGCCCAACCTGCCATTCCAGAAGAACTCCATTCTATTTCCAAAACAATTTCTCCATCCCCATTTTTTTCTTTCTTCTCCAAAAATTCCAACACCCAAAATAATTTTTCAACTTAGGTTAAAATGGAAACCCCCTTTTTGACCTAATCTCTAATTTCAAAAATTAAGCCCTTTTTAAAATAAAAAGATGATAATTTCTTTCAACTGTTAAATTGATTTAACTTGATTTTCTAATTAATATATTTCTCTCTTATTTTGATCTTAATTTTAATTTTTCAATATTACTTAGGCCAACATTATATTTCGAACTATTGATAAGGGTAAAGCATTTAAATTAAATTAATTTCCAAAATCAACCTTTTACACTATATCAACTTTACAAATTAAAAATAATTTTCTTTAAATAATAAAATTTACCCTTTCATTTCCAAAATGCAAAAGTGGTTAAATTATTTGTATTTCCAAATGACTTTAAATCTTTCTTTTTTAAAATGCATAACTAATTAAATTCGTTATTTAAAATTAACTATTAAACTAAACTCGCTACAAACATAAATAAAGAGCTCTTTTTGATAAATGACTAACCTCATGAAAGTAACCTATTTATTTTAAATTTCTCAACTAATAATGCATAAATGAACACATTGATTTAAATTAAATACTTAAGCTTGCTACAAATATAAATAAAGCGATCTCTTAAATTAACAATTAATCATATAAAAGAAAACTATCTTTTTTAAATCTCTCAATTACTAATGCTTACATCCACACATTAAATTG